>NW_027094628.1:0-69099 GCF_029207755.1 Chamaea fasciata
AAGTCAGCTGCCCAGGTGCCTTATTTCAGTTTGTAGGAGGCCTTTGGCCCTCCATGGGAAGCAAGTCTTCCAGTTTGTGGCAGCTTGCATCTGGAAGAAATCCTGTTCCGTTCGGGACTGTAGGTGGCCGGAGCTGGGTGCCCGGCTGAGGGAGTTGGGAACAAAGGATGGCCTGTTTCCAGGGGTAAGTAAAGTCAGCTGCCCAGGTGCCTGATGTCGGTTTGTAGGAGGCCTTTGGCCCTCCAAGGGAAGCTAGTCTTCCAGTTTGAGGCAGCTTGCATCTGGAAGAAATGCTGTTCCGTTCGGGATTGTAGGTGGCCGAGGCCAGGTGCCCGGCAGAGGGAGTTGGGCACAAAGGATGGCCTGTTTCCAGAGGAAAGTAAACTCAGCTGCCCAGGTGCCTGATGTCAGTTTGTAGGAGGCCTTTGGCCCTCCAAGGGAAGCAAGTCTTCCAGCATTTGGCAGCTTGCATCTGGAAGAAATGCAGTTCCGTTCGGGATTGTAGGTGGTCGAGGCCAGGTGCCCGGCAGAGGGAGTTGGGCACAAAGGATGGCCTGTTTCCAGGGATAAGTAAAGTCAGCTGCCCAGGTGCCTGATGTCAGCTTGTAGGAGGCCTTTGGCCCTCCAAGGGAAGCAATTCTTCCAGCATTTGGAAGCTTGCATCTGGAAGAAATGCTGTTCCGTTCGGGATTTTAGGTGGCCGAGGCCAGGTGCCCGGCAGAGGGAGTTGGGCACAAAGGATGGCCTGTTTCCAGTGGAAAGTAAAGTCAGCTGCCCAGGTGCCTGATGTCAGTTTGTAGGAGGCCTTTGGCCCTCCAAGGGAAGCTAGTCTTCCTTTTTAAGGCAGCTTGCAACTGGAAGAAATCCTGTTCCGTTCGGGACTGTAGGTGGCTGGAGCTGGGTGCCCGGCTGAGAGAGTTGGGCACAAAGGATGGCCTGTTTCCAGGGGTAAGTAAAGTCAGCTGCCCAGGTGCCTGATGTCAGTTTGTAGGAGGCCTTTGGCCCTCCAAGGGAAGCTAGTCTTCCAGTTAGAGGCAGCTTGCATCTGGAAGAAATGCTGTTCTGTTCGGGATTGTAGGTGGCCGAGGCCAGGTGCCCGACAGAGGGAGTTGGGCACAAAGGATGGCCTTTTTCCATAGGTAAGTAAAGTCAGCTGCCCAGGTGCCTGATGTCAGTTTGTAGGAGGCCTTTGGCCCTCCATGGGAAGCAAGTCTTCCAGCTTTTGGCAGCTTGCATCTGGAAGAAATGCAGTTCCGTTCGGGGTATAGGTGGTCGAGGACAGGTGCCCGGCAGAGGGATTTGGGCACAAAGGGTGGCCTGTTTCCAGGGATAAGTAAAGTCAGCTGCCCAGGTGCGTGATGTCAGCTTGTAGGAGGCCTTTGGCCCTCCAAGGGAAGCAAGTCTTCCAGCTTTTGGCAGCTTGTATCTGGAAGAAATGCTGTTCCGTTCGGGATTGTATGTGGCCGAGGCCAGGTGCCCGGCAGAGGGAGTTGGGCACAAAGGATGGCCTGTTTCCAGTGGAAAGTAACGTCAGCTGCCCAGGTGCCTGATGTCAGTTTGTAGGAGGCCTTTGGCCCTCCAAGGGAAGCTAGTCTTCCTTTTTAAGGCAGCTTACATCTGGAAGAAATCCTGTTCCGTTCGGGATTGTAGGTGGCCGAGGCCAGGTGCCCGGCAGAGGGAGTTGGGCACAAAGGATGGTCTGTTTCCAGGGGTAAGTAAAGTCAGCTGCCCAGGTGCCTTATTTCAGTTTGTAGGAGGCCTTTGGCCCTCCATGGGAAGCAAGTCTTCCAGTTTGTGGCAGCTTGCATCTGGAAGAAATCCTGTTCCGTTCGGGACTGTAGGTGGCCGGAGCTGGGTGCCCGGCTGAGGGAGTTGGGAACAAAGGATGGCCTGTTTCCAGGGGTAAGTAAAGTCAGCTGCCCAGGTGCCTGATGTCGGTTTGTAGGAGGCCTTTGGCCCTCCAAGGGAAGCTAGTCTTCCAGTTTGAGGCAGCTTGCATCTGGAAGAAATGCTGTTCCGTTCGGGATTGTAGGTGGCCGAGGCCAGGTGCCCGGCAGAGGGAGTTGGGCACAAAGGATGGCCTGTTTCCAGAGGAAAGTAAACTCAGCTGCCCAGGTGCCTGATGTCAGTTTGTAGGAGGCCTTTGGCCCTCCAAGGGAAGCAAGTCTTCCAGCATTTGGCAGCTTGCATCTGGAAGAAATGCAGTTCCGTTCGGGATTGTAGGTGGTCGAGGCCAGGTGCCCGGCAGAGGGAGTTGGGCACAAAGGATGGCCTGTTTCCAGGGATAAGTAAAGTCAGCTGCCCAGGTGCCTGATGTCAGCTTGTAGGAGGCCTTTGGCCCTCCAAGGGAAGCAATTCTTCCAGCATTTGGAAGCTTGCATCTGGAAGAAATGCTGTTCCGTTCGGGATTTTAGGTGGCCGAGGCCAGGTGCCCGACAGAGGGAGTTGGGCACAAAGGATGGCCTGTTTCCAGTGGAAAGTAAAGTCAGCTGCCCAGGTGCCTGATGTCAGTTTGTAGGAGGCCTTTGGCCCTCCAAGGGAAGCTAGTCTTCCTTTTTAAGGCAGCTTGCAACTGGAAGAAATCCTGTTCCGTTCGGGACTGTAGGTGGCTGGAGCTGGGTGCCCGGCTGAGAGAGTTGGGCACAAAGGATGGCCTGTTTCCAGGGGTAAGTAAAGTCAGCTGCCCAGGTGCCTGATGTCAGTTTGTAGGAGGCCTTTGGCCCTCCAAGGGAAGCTAGTCTTCCTTTTTAAGGCAGCTTGCATCTGGAAGAAATGCTGTTCCGTTCGGGATTGTAGGTGGCCGAGGCCAGGTGCCCGGCAGAGGGAGTTGGGCACAAAGGATGGCCTGTTTCCAGGGGTAAGTAAAGTCAGCTGCCCAGGTGCCTGATGTCAGTTTGTAGGAGGCCTTTGGCCCTCCGAGGGAATCAAGTCTTCCAGCTTGTGGCAGCTTGTATCTGGAAGAAATCCTGTTCCGTTCGGGATTGTAGGTGGCCGGAGCTCAATGCCCGACAGAGGGAGTTGGGCACAAAGGATGGCCTGTTTCCAGGTGTAAGTAAAGTCAGCTGCCCAGGTGCCTGATGTCAGTTTGTAGGAGGCCTTTGGCCCTCCAAGGGAAGCTAGTCTTCCAGTTTGAGGCAGCTTGCATCTGGAAGAAATGCTGTTCCGTTCGGGATTGTAGGTGGCCGAGGCCAGGTGCCCGGCAGAGGGAGTTGGGCACAAAGGATGGCCTGTTTCCAGGGGTAAGTAAAGTCAGCTGCCCAGGTGCCTGATGTCAGTTTGTAGGAGGCCTTTGGCCCTCCATGGGAAGCAAGTCTTCCAGTTTGTGGCAGCTTGCATCTGGAAGAAATCCTGTTCCGTTCGGGACTGTAGGTGGCTGGAGCTGGGTGCCTGGCTGAGGGAGTTGGGAACAAAGGATGGCCTGTTTCCAGGGGTAAGTAAAGTCAGCTGCCCAGGTGCCTGATGTCAGTTTGTAAGAGGCCTTTGGCCCTCCATGGGAAGCTAGTCTTCCAGTTTGTGGCAGCTTGCATCTGGAAGAAATGCTGTTCCGTTCGGGATTGTAGGTGGCCGAGGCCAGGTGCCCGGCAGAGGGAGTGGGGCACAAAGTATGGCCTGTTTCCAGGGGTATGTAAAGTCAGCTGCCCAGGTTCCTGATGTCAGTTTGTAGGAGGCCTTTGGCCCTCCGAGGGAAGCTAGGCTTCCAGTTTGTGACAGCTTGCATCTGGAAGAAATGCTGTTCCGTTCGGGATTGTAGGTGGCCGAGGCCAGGTGCCCGGCAGAGGGAGTTGGGCACAAAGGATGGCCTGTTTCTAGGGAAAGGTTAAGTCAGCTGTCCAGGTGCCTGATGTCAGTTTGTAGGAGGCCTTTGGCCCTCCAAGGGAAGCAAGTCTTCCAGCTTTTGGCCGCTTGCATCTGGAAGAAATGCTGTTCCGTTCGGGATTGTAGGTGGCCGAGGCTAGGTGCCCGGCAGAGGGATTTGGGCACAAAGGATGGCCTGTTTACAGGGGTAAGTAAAGTCAGCTGCCCAGGTGCGTGATGTCAGCTTGTAGGAGGCCTTTGGCCCTCCAAGGGAAGCTAGTCTTCCTTTTTAAGGCAGCTTGCATCTGGAAGAAATCCTGTTCCGTTCGGGATTGTAGGTGGCCGAGGCCAGGTGCCCGGAAAAGGGAGTTGGGCACAAAGGATGGCCTGTTTCCAGGGGTAAGTAAAGTCAGCTGCCCAGGTGCCTGATGTCAGTTTGTAGGAGGCCTTTGGCCCTCCATGGGAAGCAAGTCTTCCAGTTTGTGGCAGCTTGCATCTGGAAGAAATCCTGTTCCGTTCGGAAACGTGGGTGGCCGAAGCCAGGTGCCCAACAGAGGGAGTTGGGCACAGAGACTGGCCTGTTTCCAGGGGTAAGTAAAGTCAGCTGCCCAGGTGCCTGATGTCAGTTTGTAGGAGGCCTTTGGCCCTCCAAGGGAAGCTTGTCTTCCAGTTTGTGGCAGCTTGCACCTGCAAGAAATCCTGTTCCGTTCGAGATTGTAGGTGGCCGAGGCCAGGTGCCCGGCAGAGGGAGCTGGGCAAAAATGGTGGCCTGTTTCCAGTAGTTAAGTAAAGTCAGCTGCCCAGGTGCCTGTTGTCCGTTTGTAGGAGGCCTTTGGCCATCCATGGGAAGCTAGTCTTCCTGTTCAAGGCAGCTTGCATCTGGAAGAAATGCTGTTCCGTTCGGGATTGTAGGTGGCCGAGGCCAGATGCCCGGCAGAGGGAGTTGGGCACAAAAGATGGCCTGTTTCCAGGGGTAAGTAAAGTCAGCTGCCCAGGTGCCTGATGTCAGTTTGTAGGAGGCCTTTGGCCCTCCAAGGGAAGCAATTCTTCCAGCTTTTGGAAGCTTCCATCTGGAAGAAATGCTGTTCCTTTCAGGATTGTAGGTGGCCGAGGCCAGGTGCCCAGCAGAGGGAGTTGGGCACAAAGGATGGCCTGTTTCCAGGGGTAAGTAAAGTCAGCTGCCCAGGTACCTGATGTCAGTTTGTAGGAGGCCTTTGGCCCTCCACGGGAAGCAAGCCTTCCAGATTTTGGAAGCTTGCATCTGGAAGAAATGCTGTTCCGTGCGGGATTGTATGTGTCCGAGGCCTGGTGCCCGGCAGAGGGAGTTGGGCACAAAGGATGGCCTGTTTCCAGGGGTAAGTAAAGTCAGCTGCCCAGGTGCCTGATGTCAGTTTGTAGGAGGCCTTTGGCCCTCCAAGGAAAGCTAGTCTTCCTTTTTAAGGCAGCCTGCATCTGGAAGAAATGCTGTTCCGTTCGGGAATGTAGGTGGCCGAGGCCAGGTGCCCGGCAGAGGGAGTTGGGCACAAAGGATGGCCTGTTTCCAGGGGTAAGTAAAGTCAGCTGCCCAGGTGCCTGATGTCAGTTTGTAGGAGGCCTTTGGCCCTCCAAGGGAAGCAAGTCTTCAACCTTTTGGAAGCTTGCATCTGGAAGAAATGCTGTTCCGTTCGGGATTGTATGTGGCCGAGGCCAGGTGCCCGGCAGAGGGAGTTGGGCACAACGAATGGCCTGTTTCCAGTGGAAAGTAAAGTCAGCTGCCCAGGTGCCTGATGTCAGTTTGTAGGAGGCCTTTGGCCCTCCAAGGGAAGCTAGTCTTTCTTTTTAAGGCGGCCTTCATCTGGAAGAAATCCTGTTCCGTTCGGGATTGTAGGTGGCCGAGGCCAGGTTCCCGGCTGAGGGAGTTGGGCACAAGGGATGGCCTGTTTCCAGGGGTAAGTAAAGTCAGCTGCCCAGGTGCCTGATGTCAGTTTGTAGGAGGCCTTTGGCCCTCCAAGGGAAGCAAGTCTTCCAGCTTGTGGCAGCTTGCATCTGGAAGAAATCCTGTTCCGTTCGGGATTGTAGGTGGCCGGAGCTCGGTGACGGGCAGAGGGAGTTGGGCACAAAGGATGGCCTGTTTCCAGTAGTTAAGTAAAGTCAGCTGCCCAGGTGCCTGTTGTCCGTTTGTAGGAGGCCTTTGGCCCTCCATGGGAAGCTAGTCTTCCTGTTCAAGGCAGCTTGCATCTGGAAGAAATCCTGTTCCGTTCGGGATTGTAGGTGGCCGAGGCCAGATGCCCGGCAGAGGGAGTTGGGCACAAAGGATGGCCTGTTTCCAGGGGTAAGTAAAATCAGCTGCCCAGGTGCCTGATGTCAGTTTGTAGGAGGCCTTTGGCCCTCCAAGGGAAGCAATTCTTCCAGCTTTTGGAAGCTTCCATCTGGAAGAAATGCTGTTCCTTTCAGGATTGTAGGTGGCCGAGGCCAGGTGCCCAGCAGAGGGAGTTGGGCACAAAGGATGGCCTGTTTCCAGGGGTAAGTAAAGTCAGCTGCCCAGGTGCCTGATGTCAGTTTTTAGTCGGCCTTTGGCCCTCCATGGGAAGCTAGTCTTCCAGTTTGTGGCAGCTTGCATCTGTTAGAAATCCTGTTCCGTTCAGGTAGTAAGTGGCCGAGGCCAGGTGCCCGGCAGATGGAGTTGGGCACAAAGGATGGCCTGTTTCCAGTGGAAAGTAACGTCAGCTGCCCAGGTGCCTGATGTCAGTTTGTAGGAGGCCTTTGGCCCTCCAAGGGAAGCAAGTCTTCCAGCTTTTGGCAGCTTGCATCTGGAAGAAATCCTGTTCCGTTCGGGACTGTAGGTGGCCGGAGCTGGGTGTCCGGCTGAGGGAATTGGGATCAAAGGATGGCCTGTTTCCAGGGGTAAGTAAAGTCAGCTGCCCAGTTTCCTGATGTCAGTTTGTAGGAGGCCTTTGGCCCTCCAAGGGAAGCTAGTCTTCCAGTTTGAGGCAGCTTGCATCTGGAAGAAATGCTGTTCCGTTCGGGATTGTAGGTGGCCGAGGCCAGGTGCCCGACAGAGGGAGTTGGGCACAAAGGATGGCCTTTTTCCATAGGTAAGTAAAGTCAGCTGCCCAGGTGCCTGATGTCAGTTTGTAGGAGGCCTTTGGCCCTCCATGGGAAGCAAGTCTTCCAGCTTTTGGCAGCTTGCATCTGGAAGAAATGCAGTTCCGTTCGGGGTATAGGTGGTCGAGGACAGGTGCCCGGCAGAGGGATTTGGGCACAAAGGGTGGCCTGTTTCCAGGGATAAGTAAAGTCAGCTGCCCAGGTGCGTGATGTCAGCTTGTAGGAGGCCTTTGGCCCTCCAAGGGAAGCAAGTCTTCCAGCTTTTGGCAGCTTGTATCTGGAAGAAATGCTGTTCCGTTCGGGATTGTATGTGGCCGAGGCCAGGTGCCCGGCAGAGGGAGTTGGGCACAAAGGATGGCCTGTTTCCAGTGGAAAGTAAAGTCAGCTGCCCAGGTGCCTGATGTCAGTTTGTAGGAGGCCTTTGGCCCTCCAAGGGAAGCTAGTCTTCCTTTTTAAGGCAGCTTACATCTGGAAGAAATGCTGTTCCGTTCGGGATTGTAGGTGGCCGAGGCCAGGTGCCCGGCTGAGGGAGTTGGGCACAAAGGATGGCCTGTTTCCAGGGGTAAGTAAAGTCAGCTGCCCAGGTGCCTGATGTCAGTTTGTAGGAGGCCTTTGGCCCTCCAAGGGAAGCTAGTCTTCCTTTTTAAGGCAGCTTGCATCTGGAAGAAATGCAGTTCCGTTCGGGATAGTAAGTGGCCGAGGCAAGGTGCCCGGCAGAGGGAGTTGGGCACAAAGGATGGCCAGTTTCCCAGGAAAAGTAAAGTCAGCTGCCCAGGTGCGTGATGTCAGTTTGTAGGAGGACTTTGGCCCTCCAAGGGAAGCAAGTCTTCCAGCTTATGGCAGCTTGCATCTGGAAGAAATGCTGTTCCGTTCGGGATTGTAGGTGGCCGAGTCTCGGTGCCCGGCAGAGGGAGTTGGGCACAAAGGATGGCCTGTTTCCAGGGGTAAGTAAAGTCAGCTGCCCAGGTGCCTGATGTCAGTTTGTAGGAGGCCTTTGGCCCTCCGAGGGAAGCTAGGCTTCCAGTTTGTGACAGCTTGCATCTGGAAGAAATGCTGTTCCGTTCGGGATTGTAGGTGGCCGAGGCCAGGTGCCCGGCAGAGGGAGTTGGGCACAAAGGATGGCCTGTTTCTAGGGAAAGGTTAAGTCAGCTGTCCAGGTGCCTGATGTCAGTTTGTAGGAGGCCTTTGGCCCTCCAAGGGAAGCAAGTCTTCCAGCTTTTGGCCGCTTGCATCTGGAAGAAATGCTGTTCCGTTCGGGATTGTAGGTGGCCGAGGCTAGGTGCCCGGCAGAGGGATTTGGGCACAAAGGATGGCCTGTTTACAGGGGTAAGTAAAGTCAGCTGCCCAGGTGCGTGATGTCAGCTTGTAGGAGGCCTTTGGCCCTCCAAGGGAAGCTAGTCTTCCTTTTTAAGGCAGCTTGCATCTGGAAGAAATCCTGTTCCGTTCGGGATTGTAGGTGGCCGAGGCCAGGTGCCCGGAAAAGGGAGTTGGGCACAAAGGATGGCCTGTTTCCAGGGGTAAGTAAAGTCAGCTGCCCAGGTGCCTGATGTCAGTTTGTAGGAGGCCTTTGGCCCTCCATGGGAAGCTTGTCTTCCAGTTTGTGGCAGCTTGCATCTGGAAGAAATCCTGTTCCGTTCGGAAACGTGGGTGGCCGAAGCCAGGTGCCCAACAGAGGGAGTTGGGCACAGAGACTGGCCTGTTTCCAGGGGTAAGTAAAGTCAGCTGCCCAGGTGCCTGATGTCAGTTTGTAGGAGGCCTTTGGCCCTCCAAGGGAAGCTTGTCTTCCAGTTTGTGGCAGCTTGCACCTGCAAGAAATCCTGTTCCGTTCGAGATTGTAGGTGGCCGAGGCCAGGTGCCCGGCAGAGGGAGCTGGGCAAAAATGGTGGCCTGTTTCCAGTAGTTAAGTAAAGTCAGCTGCCCAGGTGCCTGTTGTCCGTTTGTAGGAGGCCTTTGGCCCTCCATGGGAAGCTAGTCTTCCTGTTCAAGGCAGCTTGCATCTGGAAGAAATGCTGTTCCGTTCGGGATTGTAGGTGGCCGAGGCCAGATGCCCGGCAGAGGGAGTTGGGCACAAAAGATGGCCTGTTTCCAGGGGTAAGTAAAGTCAGCTGCCCAGGTGCCTGATGTCAGTTTGTAGGAGGCCTTTGGCCCTCCAAGGGAAGCAATTCTTCCAGCTTTTGGAAGCTTCCATCTGGAAGAAATGCTGTTCCTTTCAGGATTGTAGGTGGCCGAGGCCAGGTGCCCAGCAGAGGGAGTTGGGCACAAAGGATGGCCTGTTTCCAGGGGTAAGTAAAGTCAGCTGCCCAGGTACCTGATGTCAGTTTGTAGGAGGCCTTTGGCCCTCCACGGGAAGCAAGCCTTCCAGATTTTGGAAGCTTGCATCTGGAAGAAATGCTGTTCCGTGCGGGATTGTATGTGTCCGAGGCCTGGTGCCCGGCAGAGGGAGTTGGGCACAAAGGATGGCCTGTTTCCAGGGGTAAGTAAAGTCAGCTGCCCAGGTGCCTGATGTCAGTTTGTAGGAGGCCTTTGGCCCTCCAAGGAAAGCTAGTCTTCCTTTTTAAGGCAGCCTGCATCTGGAAGAAATGCTGTTCCGTTCGGGAATGTAGGTGGCCGAGGCCAGGTGCCCGGCAGAGGGAGTTGGGCACAAAGGATGGCCTGTTTCCAGGGGTAAGTAAAGTCAGCTGCCCAGGTGCCTGATGTCAGTTTGTAGGAGGCCTTTGGCCCTCCAAGGGAAGCAAGTCTTCAACCTTTTGGAAGCTTGCATCTGGAAGAAATGCTGTTCCGTTCGGGATTGTATGTGGCCGAGGCCAGGTGCCCGGCAGAGGGAGTTGGGCACAACGAATGGCCTGTTTCCAGTGGAAAGTAAAGTCAGCTGCCCAGGTGCCTGATGTCAGTTTGTAGGAGGCCTTTGGCCCTCCAAGGGAAGCTAGTCTTTCTTTTTAAGGCGGCCTTCATCTGGAAGAAATCCTGTTCCGTTCGGGATTGTAGGTGGCCGAGGCCAGGTTCCCGGCTGAGGGAGTTGGGCACAAGGGATGGCCTGTTTCCAGGGGTAAGTAAAGTCAGCTGCCCAGGTGCCTGATGTCAGTTTGTAGGAGGCCTTTGGCCCTCCAAGGGAAGCAAGTCTTCCAGCTTGTGGCAGCTTGCATCTGGAAGAAATCCTGTTCCGTTCGGGATTGTAGGTGGCCGGAGCTCGGTGACGGGCAGAGGGAGTTGGGCACAAAGGATGGCCTGTTTCCAGTAGTTAAGTAAAGTCAGCTGCCCAGGTGCCTGTTGTCCGTTTGTAGGAGGCCTTTGGCCCTCCATGGGAAGCTAGTCTTCCTGTTCAAGGCAGCTTGCATCTGGAAGAAATCCTGTTCCGTTCGGGATTGTAGGTGGCCGAGGCCAGATGCCCGGCAGAGGGAGTTGGGCACAAAGGATGGCCTGTTTCCAGGGGTAAGTAAAATCAGCTGCCCAGGTGCCTGATGTCAGTTTGTAGGAGGCCTTTGGCCCTCCAAGGGAAGCAATTCTTCCAGCTTTTGGAAGCTTCCATCTGGAAGAAATGCTGTTCCTTTCAGGATTGTAGGTGGCCGAGGCCAGGTGCCCAGCAGAGGGAGTTGGGCACAAAGGATGGCCTGTTTCCAGGGGTAAGTAAAGTCAGCTGCCCAGGTGCCTGATGTCAGTTTTTAGTCGGCCTTTGGCCCTCCATGGGAAGCTAGTCTTCCAGTTTGTGGCAGCTTGCATCTGTTAGAAATCCTGTTCCGTTCAGGTAGTAAGTGGCCGAGGCCAGGTGCCCGGCAGATGGAGTTGGGCACAAAGGATGGCCTGTTTCCAGTGGAAAGTAACGTCAGCTGCCCAGGTGCCTGATGTCAGTTTGTAGGAGGCCTTTGGCCCTCCAAGGGAAGCAAGTCTTCCAGCTTTTGGCAGCTTGCATCTGGAAGAAATCCTGTTCCGTTCGGGACTGTAGGTGGCCGGAGCTGGGTGTCCGGCTGAGGGAATTGGGATCAAAGGATGGCCTGTTTCCAGGGGTAAGTAAAGTCAGCTGCCCAGTTTCCTGATGTCAGTTTGTAGGAGGCCTTTGGCCCTCCAAGGGAAGCTAGTCTTCCAGTTTGAGGCAGCTTGCATCTGGAAGAAATGCTGTTCCGTTCGGGATTGTAGGTGGCCGAGGCCAGGTGCCCGACAGAGGGAGTTGGGCACAAAGGATGGCCTTTTTCCATAGGTAAGTAAAGTCAGCTGCCCAGGTGCCTGATGTCAGTTTGTAGGAGGCCTTTGGCCCTCCATGGGAAGCAAGTCTTCCAGCTTTTGGCAGCTTGCATCTGGAAGAAATGCAGTTCCGTTCGGGGTATAGGTGGTCGAGGACAGGTGCCCGGCAGAGGGATTTGGGCACAAAGGGTGGCCTGTTTCCAGGGATAAGTAAAGTCAGCTGCCCAGGTGCGTGATGTCAGCTTGTAGGAGGCCTTTGGCCCTCCAAGGGAAGCAAGTCTTCCAGCTTTTGGCAGCTTGTATCTGGAAGAAATGCTGTTCCGTTCGGGATTGTATGTGGCCGAGGCCAGGTGCCCGGCAGAGGGAGTTGGGCACAAAGGATGGCCTGTTTCCAGTGGAAAGTAAAGTCAGCTGCCCAGGTGCCTGATGTCAGTTTGTAGGAGGCCTTTGGCCCTCCAAGGGAAGCTAGTCTTCCTTTTTAAGGCAGCTTACATCTGGAAGAAATGCTGTTCCGTTCGGGATTGTAGGTGGCCGAGGCCAGGTGCCCGGCTGAGGGAGTTGGGCACAAAGGATGGCCTGTTTCCAGGGGTAAGTAAAGTCAGCTGCCCAGGTGCCTGATGTCAGTTTGTAGGAGGCCTTTGGCCCTCCAAGGGAAGCTAGTCTTCCTTTTTAAGGCAGCTTGCATCTGGAAGAAATGCAGTTCCGTTCGGGATAGTAAGTGGCCGAGGCAAGGTGCCCGGCAGAGGGAGTTGGGCACAAAGGATGGCCAGTTTCCCAGGAAAAGTAAAGTCAGCTGCCCAGGTGCGTGATGTCAGTTTGTAGGAGGACTTTGGCCCTCCAAGGGAAGCAAGTCTTCCAGCTTATGGCAGCTTGCATCTGGAAGAAATGCTGTTCCGTTCGGGATTGTAGGTGGCCGAGTCTCGGTGCCCGGCAGAGGGAGTTGGGCACAAAGGATGGCCTGTTTCCAGGGGTAAGTAAAGTCAGCTGCCCAGGTGCCTGATGTCAGTTTGTAGGAGGCCTTTGGCCCTCCAAAAAAAGGAGGTCTTCCAGTTTGTGGCAGCTTGCATCTGTTAGAAATCCTGTTCTGTTCGGGATAGTAAGTGGCCGAGGCAAGGTGCCCGGCAGAGGGAATTGGGCACAAAGGATGGCCTGTTTCCAGAGGAAAGTAAAGTCAGCTGCCCAGGTGCCTGATGTCAGTTTGTAGAAGGCCTTTGGCCCTTAAACGAAAGCAAGTCTTCCAGTTTGTGGCAGCTTGCATCTGGAAGAAATGCTGTTCCGTTCGGGATTGTAGGTGGCCGAGGCCTGGTGCCCGGCAGAGGGAGTTGAGAACAAAGGATGGCCTGTTTCCAGGGGTAAGTAAAGTCAGCTGCCCAGGTGCCTGATGTCAGTTTGTAGGAGGCCTTTGGTCCTCCAAGGGAAGCTTGTCTTCCAGTTTGTGGCAGCTTGCATCTGCAAGAAATCCTCTTCCGTTCGAGATTGTAGGTGGCCGAGGCCAGATGCCCGGCAGAGGGAGCTGGGCACAAAGGATGCCCTGTTTCCAAAGGTAAGTAAAGTCAGCTGCCCAGGTGCCTGTTGTCCGTTTGTAGGAGGCCTTTGGCCCTCCATTGGAAGCTAGTCTTCCTGTTCAAGGCAGCTTGCATCTGGAAGAAATGCTGTTCCGTTCGGGATTGTAGGTGGCCGAGGCCAGATGCCCGGCAGAGGGAGTTGGGCACAAAAGATGGCCTGTTTCCAGGGGTAAGTAAAGTCAGCTGCCCAGGTGCCTGATGTCAGTTTGTAGGAGGCCTTTGGCCCTCCAAGGGAAGCAATTCTTCCAGCTTTTGGAAGCTTCCATCTGGAAGAAATGCTGTTCCTTTCAGGATTGTAGGTGGCCGAGGCCAGGTTCCCGGCTGAGGGAGTTGGGCACAAAGGATGGCCTGTTTCCAGGGGTAAGTGAAGTCAGCTGCCCAGGTGCCTGATGTCAGTTTGTAGGAGGCCTTTGGCCCTCCAAGGGAAGCAAGTCTTCCAGCTTGTGGCAGCTTGCATCTGGAAGAAATCCTGTCCCGTTCGGGATTGTAGGTGGCCGAGGCCAGGTGCCCGGCAGAGTGAGTTGGGAACAAAGGATGGCCTGTTTCCAGGGGTAAGTAAAGTCAGCTGCCCAGGTGCCTGATGTCAGTTTGTAGGAGGCCTTTGGCCCTCCAAGGGAAGCAAGTCTTCCAGCTTGTGGCAGCTTGCATCTGGAAGAAATCCTGTTCCGTTCGGGATTGTAGGTGGCCGAAGCTCGGTGACGGGCAGAGGGAGTTGGGCACAAAGGATGGCCTGTTTCCAGGGGTAAGTAAAGTCAGCTGCCCAGGTACCTGATGTCAGTTTGTAGGAGGCCTTTGGCCTTCCAAGGGAAGCTAAGTCTTCCTGTTCAAGGAAGCTTACATCTGGAAGAAATCCTGATCCATTCGGGATTCTAGGTGGCCGAGGCCAGGTGCCCGGCAGAGGGAGTTGGGCACAAAGGATGGCCTGTTTCCAGTGGAAAGTAAAGTCAGCTGCCCAGGTGCCTGATGTCAGTTTGTAGGAGGCCTTTGGCCCTCCAAGGGAAGCTAGTCTTCCTTTTTAAGGCAGCTTGCATCTGGAAGAAATGCAGTTCCGTTCGGGATAGTAAGTGGCCGAGGCAAGGTGCCCGGCAGAGGGAGCTGGGCACAAAGGATGGCCAGTTTCCCAGGAAAAGTAAAGTCAGCTGCCCAGGTGCGTGATGTCAGTTTGTAGGAGGACTTTGGCCCTCCAAGGGAAGCAAGTCTTCCAGCTTATGGCAGCTTGCATCTGGAAGAAATGCTGTTCCGTTCGGGATTGTAGGTGGCCGAAGCAAGGTGCCCGGCAGAGGGAGTTGGGCACAAAGGATGGCCTGTTTCCAGGGGTAAGTAAAGTCAGCTGCCCAGGTGCCTGATGTCAGTTTGTAGGAGGCCTTTGGCCCTCCAAAAAAAGGAGGTCTTCCAGTTTGTGGCAGCTTGCATCTGTTAGAAATCCTGTTCTGTTCGGGATAGTAAGTGGCCGAGGCAAGGTGCCCGGCAGAGGGAGTTGGGCACAAAGGATGGCCTGTTTCCAGGGAAAAGTAAAGTCAGCTGCCCAGGTGCCTGATGTCAGTTTGTAGGAGGCCTTTGGCCCTCCGAGGGAATCAAGTCTTCCAGCTTGTGGCAGCTTGCATCTGGAAGAAATGCTGTTCCGTTCGGGATTGTAGGTGGCCGAGGCCTGGTGCCCGGCAGAGGGAGTTGGACATAAAGGATGGCCTGTTTCCAGGGGTAAGTAAAGTCAGCTGCCCAGGTGCCTGATGTCAGTTTGTAGGAGGCCTTTGGCCCTCCAAGGGAAGCTTGTCTTCCAGTTTGTGGCAGCTTGCATCTGCAAGAAATCCTGTTCCGTTCGAGATTGTAGGTGGCCGAGGCCAGATGCCCGGCAGAGGGAGCTGGGCACAAAGGATGCCCTGTTTCCAAAGGTAAGTAAAGTCAGCTGCCCAGGTGCCTGTTGTCCGTTTGTAGGAGGCCTTTGGCCCTCCATGGGAAGCTAGTCTTCCTGTTCAAGGCAGCTTGCATCTGGAAGAAATGCTGTTCCGTTCGGGATTGTAGGTGGCCGAGGCCAGATGCCCGGCAGAGGGAGTTGGGCACAAAAGATGGCCTGTTTCCAGGGGTAAGTAAAGTCAGCTGCCCAGGTGCCTGATGTCAGTTTGTAGGAGGTCTTTGGCCCTCCAAGGGAAGCAATTCTTCCAGCTTTTGGAAGCTTCCATCTGGAAGAAATGCTGTTCCTTTCAGGATTGTAGGTGGCCGAGGCCAGGTGCCCGGCAGAGGGAGTTGGGCACAAAGGATGGCCTGTTTCCAGATGTAAGTAAAGTCAGCTGCCCAGGTACCTGATGTCAGTTTGTAGGAGGCCTTTGGCCCTCCACGGGAAGCAAGTCTTCAACCTTTTGGAAGCTTGCATCTGGAAGAAATGCTGTTCCGTTCGGGATTGTAGGTGGCCGAGGCCTGGTGCCCGGCAGAGGGAGTTGGGAACAAAGGATGGCCTGTTTCCAGATGTAAGTAAAGTCAGCTGCCCAGGTGCCTGATGTCAGTTTTTAGGAGGCCTTTGGCCCCTCCAAGGGAAGCTAGTCTTTCTTTTTAAGGCGGCCTTCATCTGGAAGGAAATCCTGTTCCGTTCGGGATTGTAGGTGGCCGAGGCCAGGTTCCCGGCTGAGGGAGTTGGGCACAAGGGATGGCCTGTTTCCAGGGGTAAGTAAAGTCAGCTGCCCAGGTGCCTGATGTCAGTTTGTAGGAGGCCTTTGGCCCTCCAAGGGAAGCAAGTCTTCCAGCTTGTGGCAGCTTGCATCTGGAAGAAATCCTGTTCCGTTCGGGATTGTAGGTGGCCGGGAGCTCGGTGACGGGCAGAGGGAGTTGGGCACAAAGGATGGCCTGTTCCAGGGGGTAAGTAAAATCAGCTGCCCAGGTGCCTGATGTCAGTTTGTAGGAGGCCTTTGGCCCTCCAAGGGAAGCAATTCTTCCAGCTTTTGGAAGCTTCCATCTGGAAGAAATGCTGTTCCTTTCAGGATTGTAGGTGGCCGAGGCCAGGTGCCCAGCAGAGGGAGTTGGGCACAAAGGATGGCCTGTTTCCAGTGGAAAGTAACGTCAGCTGCCCAGGTGCCTGATGTCAGTTTGTAGGAGGCCTTTGGCCCTCCAAGGGAAGCAAGTCTTCCAGCTTTTTGGCAGGCTTGCATCTGGATAGAAATCCTGTTCCGTTCGGGGACTGTAGGTGGCCGGAGCTGGGTGTCCGGCTGAGGGAATTGGGATCAAAGGATGGCCTGTTTCCAGGGGTAAGTAAAGTCAGCTGCCCAGTTTCCTGATGTCAGTTTGTAGGAGGCCTTTGGCCCTCCAAGGGAAGCTAGTCTTCCAGTTTGAGGCAGCTTGCATCTGGAAGAAATGCTGTTCCGTTCGGGATTGTAGGTGGCCGAGGCCAGGTGCCCGACAGAGGGAGTTGGGCACAAAGGATGGCCTTTTTCCATAGGTAAGTAAAGTCAGCTGCCCAGGTGCCTGATGTCAGTTTGTAGGAGGCCTTTGGCCCTCCATGGGAAGCAAGTCTTCCAGCTTTTGGCAGCTTGCATCTGGAAGAAATGCAGTTCCGTTCGGGGTATAGGTGGTCGAGGACAGGTGCCCGGCAGAGGGATTTGGGCACAAAGGGTGGCCTGTTTCCAGGGATAAGTAAAGTCAGCTGCCCAGGTGCGTGATGTCAGCTTGTAGGAGGCCTTTGGCCCTCCAAGGGAAGCAAGTCTTCCAGCTTTTGGCAGCTTGTATCTGGAAGAAATGCTGTTCCGTTCGGGATTGTATGTGGCCGAGGCCAGGTGCCCGGCAGAGGGAGTTGGGCACAAAGGATGGCCTGTTTCCAGTGGAAAGTAAAGTCAGCTGCCCAGGTGCCTGATGTCAGTTTGTAGGAGGCCTTTGGCCCTCCAAGGGAAGCTAGTCTTCCTTTTTAAGGCAGCTTACATCTGGAAGAAATGCTGTTCCGTTCGGGATTGTAGGTGGCCGAGGCCAGGTGCCCGGCAGAGTGAGTTGGGAACAAAGGATGGCCTGTTTCCAGGGGTAAGTAAAGTCAGCTGCCCAGGTGCCTGATGTCAGTTTGTAGGAGGCCTTTGGCCCTCCAAGGGAAGCAAGTCTTCCAGCTTGTGGCAGCTTGCATCTGGAAGAAATCCTGTTCCGTTCGGGATTGTAGGTGGCCGGAGCTCGGTGACGGGCAGAGGGAGTTGGGCACAAAGGATGGCCTGTTTCCAGGGGTAAGTAAAGTCAGCTGCCCAGGTACCTGATGTCAGTTTGTAGGAGGCCTTTGGCCTTCCAAGGGAAGCTAAGTCTTCCTGTTCAAGGAAGCTTACATCTGGAAGAAATCCTGATCCATTCGGGATTCTAGGTGGCCGAGGCCAGGTGCCCGGCAGAGGGAGTTGGGCACAAAGGATGGCCTGTTTCCAGTGGAAAGTAAAGTCAGCTGCCCAGGTGCCTGATGTCAGTTTGTAGGAGGCCTTTGGCCCTCCAAGGGAAGCTAGTCTTCCTTTTTAAGGCAGCTTGCATCTGGAAGAAATGCAGTTCCGTTCGGGATAGTAAGTGGCCGAGGCAAGGTGCCCGGCAGAGGGAGTTGGGCACAAAGGATGGCCAGTTTCCCAGGAAAAGTAAAGTCAGCTGCCCAGGTGCGTGATGTCAGTTTGTAGGAGGACTTTGGCCCTCCAAGGGAAGCAAGTCTTCCAGCTTATGGCAGCTTGCATCTGGAAGAAATGCTGTTCCGTTCGGGATTGTAGGTGGCCGAGTCTCGGTGCCCGGCAGAGGGAGTTGGGCACAAAGGATGGCCTGTTTCCAGTGGAAAGTAAAGTCAGCTGCCCAGGTGCCTGATGTCAGTTTGTAGGAGGCCTTTGGCCCTCCAAAAAAAGGAGGTCTTCCAGTTTGTGGCAGCTTGCATCTGTTAGAAATCCTGTTCTGTTCGGGATAGTAAGTGGCCGAGGCAAGGTGCCCGGCAGAGGGAGTTGGGCACAAAGGATGGCCTGTTTCCAGGGAAAAGTAAAGTCAGCTGCCCAGGTGCCTGATGTCAGTTTGTAGGAGGCCTTTGGCCCTCCGAGGGAATCAAGTCTTCCAGCTTGTGGCAGCTTGTATCTGGAAGAAATGCTGTTCCGTTCGGGATTGTAGGTGGCCGAGGCCTGGTGCCCGGCAGAGGGAGTTGAGAACAAAGGATGGCCTGTTTCCAGGGGTAAGTAAAGTCAGCTGCCCAGGTGCCTGATGTCAGTTTGTAGGAGGCCTTTGGCCCTCCAAGGGAAGCTTGTCTTCCAGTTTGTGGCAGCTTGCATCTGCAAGAAATCCTGTTCCGTTCGAGATTGTAGGTGGCCGAGGCCAGATGCCCGGCAGAGGGAGCTGGGCACAAAGGATGCCCTGTTTCCAAAGGTAAGTAAAATCAGCTGCCCAGGTGCCTGTTGTCTGTTTGTAGGAGGCCTTTGGCCCTCCAAGGGAAGCAATTCTTCCAGCTTTTGGAAGCTTCCATCTGGAAGAAATGCTGTTCCTTTCAGGATTGTAGGTGGCCGAGGCCAGGTGCCCAGCAGAGGGAGTTGGGCACAAAGGATGGCCTGTTTCCAGGGGTAAGTAAAGTCAGCTGCCCAGGTACCTGATGTCAGTTTGTAGGAGGCCTTTGGCCCTCCGAGGGAATCAAGTCTTCCAGCTTGTGGCAGCTTGCATCTGGAAGAAATGCTGTTCCGTTCGGGATTGTAGGTGGCCGAGGCCTGGTGCCCGGCAGAGGGAGTTGGACACAAAGGATGGCCTGTTTCCAGGGGTAAGTAAAGTCAGCTGCCCAGGTGCCTGATGTCAGTTTGTAGGAGGCCTTTGGCCCTCCAAGGGAAGCTTGTCTTCCAGTTTGTGGCAGCTTGCATCTGGAAGAAATGCTGTTCCGTTCGAGATTGTAGGTGGCCGAGGCCAGATGCCCGGCAGAGGGAGCTGGGCACAAAGGATGCCCTGTTTCCAAAGGTAAGTAAAGTCAGCTGCCCAGGTGCCTGTTGTCTGTTTGTAGGAGGCCTTTGGCCCTCCAAGGGAAGCAATTCTTCCAGCTTTTGGAAGCTTCCATCTGGAAGAAATGCTGTTCCTTTCAGGATTGTAGGTGGCCGAGGCCAGGTGCCCAGCAGAGGGAGTTGGGCACAAAGGATGGCCTGTTTCCAGGGGTAAGTAAAGTCAGCTGCCCAGGTGCCTGATGTCAGTTTGTAGGAGGCCTTTGGCCCTCCAAGGAAAGCGAGTCTTCCTTTTTAAGGCAGCCTGCATCTGGAAGAAATGCTGTTCCGTTCGGGAATGTAGGTGGCCGAGGCCAGGTGCCCGGCAGAGGGAGTTGGGCACAAAGGATGGCCTGTTTCCAGGGATAACTAAAGTCAGCTGCCCAGGTGCCTGATGTCAGTTTGTAGGAGGCCTTTGGCCCTCCAAGGGAAGCAAGTCTTCAACCTTTTGGAAGCTTGCATCTGGAAGAAATGCTGTTCCTTTCGGGATTGTATGTGGCCGAGGCCAGGTGCCCGGCAGAGGGAGTTGGGCACAACGAATGGCCTGTTTCCAGTGGAAAGTAAAGTCAGCTGCCCAGGTGCCTGATGTCAGTTTGTAGGAGGCCTTTGGCCCTCCAAGGGAAGCTAGTCTTCCTTTTTAAGGCAGCTTACATCTGGAAGAAATCCTGTTCCGTTCGGGATTGTAGGTGGCCGAGGCCTGGTGCCCGGCAGAGGGACTTGGGAACAAAGGATGGCCTGTTTCCAGATGTAAGTAAAGTCAGCTGCCCAGGTGCCTGATGTCAGTTTTTAGGAGGCCTTTGGCCCTCCAAGGGAAGCTAGTCTTTCTTTTTAAGGCGGCCTTCATCTGGAAGAAATCCTGTTCCGTTCGGGATTGTAGGTGGCCGAGGCCAGGTTCCCGGCTGAGGGAGTTGGGCACAAGGGATGGCCTGTTTCCAGGGGTAAGTAAAGTCAGCTGCCCAGGTGCCTGATGTCAGTTTGTAGGAGGCCTTTGGCCCTCCAAGGGAAGCAAGTCTTCCAGCTTGTGGCAGCTTGCATCTGGAAGAAATCCTGTTCCGTTCGGGATTGTAGGTGGCCGGAGCTCGGTGACGGGCAGAGGGAGTTGGGCACAAAGGATGGCCTGTTTCCAGGGGTAAGTAAAGTCAGCTGCCCAGGTACCTGATGTCAGTTTGTAGGAGGCCTTTGGCCTTCCAAGGGAAGCTAAGTCTTCCTGTTCAAGGAAGCTTACATCTGGAAGAAATCCTGATCCATTCGGGATTCTAGGTGGCCGAGGCCAGGTGCCCGGCAGAGGGAGTTGGGCACAAAGGATGGCCTGTTTCCAGTGGAAAGTAAAGTCAGCTGCCCAGGTGCCTGATGTCAGTTTGTAGGAGGCCTTTGGCCCTCCAAGGGAAGCTAGTCTTCCTTTTTAAGGCAGCTTGCATCTGGAAGAAATGCAGTTCCGTTCGGGATAGTAAGTGGCCGAGGCAAGGTGCCCGGCAGAGGGAGTTGGGCACAAAGGATGGCCAGTTTCCCAGGAAAAGTAAAGTCAGCTGCCCAGGTGCGTGATGTCAGTTTGTAGGAGGACTTTGGCCCTCCAAGGGAAGCAAGTCTTCCAGCTTATGGCAGCTTGCATCTGGAAGAAATGCTGTTCCGTTCGGGATTGTAGGTGGCCGAAGCAAGGTGCCCGGCAGAGGGAGTTGGGCACAAAGGATGGCCTGTTTCCAGGGGTAAGTAAAGTCAGCTGCCCAGGTGCCTGATGTCAGTTTGTAGGAGGCCTTTGGCCCTCCAAAAAAAGGAGGTCTTCCAGTTTGTGGCAGCTTGCATCTGTTAGAAATCCTGTTCTGTTCGGGATAGTAAGTGGCCTAGGCAAGGTGCCCGGCAGAGGGAGTTGGGCACAAAGGATGGCCTGTTTCCAGGGAAAAGTAAAGTCAGCTGCCCAGGTGCCTGATGTCAGTTTGTAGGAGGCCTTTGGCCCTCCGAGGGAAGCAAGTCTTCCAGCTTGTGGCAGCTTGCATCTGGAAGAAATGCTGTTCCGTTCGGGATTGTAGGTGGCCGAGGCCTGGTGCCCGGCAGAGGGAGTTGGACACAAAGGATGGCCTGTTTCCAGGGAAAAGTAAAGTCAGCTGCCCAGGTGCCTGATGTCAGTTTGTAGGAGGACTTTGGCCCTCCAAGGGAAGCAATTCTTCCAGCTTTTGGGAGCTTCCATCTGGAAGAAATGCTGTTCCTTTCAGGATTGTAGGTGGCCGAGGCCAGGTGCCCAGCAGAGGGAGTTGGGCACAAAGGATGGCCTGTTTCCAGGGGTAAGTAAAGTCAGCTGCCCAGGTGCCTGATGTCAGTTTTTAGGAGGCCTTTGGCCCTCCAAGGGAAGCTAGTCTTCCAGTTTCTGGCAGCTTGCATCTGTTAGAAATCCTGTTTCGTTCGGGTAGTAAGTGGCCGAGGCCAGGTGCCCGGCAGATGGAGTTGGGCACAAATGATGGCCTGTTTCTAGGGAAAAGTTAAGTCAGCTGCCCAGGTGCGTGATATCAGTTTGTAGGAGGCCTTTGACCCTCCACGGGAAGCAAGTCTTCCAGCTTTTGGCAGCTTGCATCTGGAAGAAATGCTGTTCCGTTCGGGATTGTAGGTGGCCGAGGCTAGGTGCCCGGCAGAGGGATTTGGGCACAAACGTTGGCCTGTTTTCCGGGGTAAGTAAAGTCAGCTGCCCAGGTGCCTGATGTCAATTTGTAGGAGGCCTTTGGCCCTCCATGGGAAGCAAGTCTTCCAGTTTGTGGCAGCTTGCATCTGGAAGAAATCCTGTTCCGTTCGGGATTGTAGGTGGCTGGAGCTGGGTGCCCGGCAGAGGGAGTTGGGCACAAAGGATGGCCTGTTTCCAGGGGTAAGTAAAGTCAGCTGCCAAGGTGCCTGATGTCAGTTTTTAGGAGGCCTTTGGCCCTCCAAGGGAAGCAAGTCTTCCAGCTTATGGCAGCTTGCATCTGGAAGAAATGCTGTTCCGTTCGGGATTGTAGGTGGCCGAAGCTGTGGGCTTGGCAGAGGGAGTTCGACACAAAGGATGGCCTGTTCCCAGGGGTAAGTAAAGTCAGCTGCCCAGGTGCCTGATGTTAGTTTGTAGGAGCCCTTTGGCCCTCCAAAAAAAGGAAGTCTTCCAGTTTGTGGCAGCTTCCATCTGTTAGAAATCCTGTTCTGTTCGGTATAGTAAGTGGCCGAGGCAAGGTGCCCGGCAGAGGGAGTTGGGCACAAAGGATGGCCTGTTTCCAGGGATAACTAAAGTCAGCTGCCCAGGTGCCTGATTTCAGTTTGTAGGAGGCCTTTCGCCCTCCAAGGGAATCAAGTCTTCCAGCTTGTGGCAGCTTGCATCTGGAAGAAATGCTGTTCCGTTCGGGATTGTAGGTGGCCGAGGCCTGGTGCCTGGCAGAGGGAGTTGGGCACAAAGGATGGCCTGTTTCCAGGGGTAAGTAAAGTCAGCTGCCCAGGTGCCTGATGTCAGTTTGTAGGAGGCCTTTGGCCCTCCAAGGGAAGCTAGTCTTTCTTTATAAGGCGGCCTTCATCTGGAAGAAATGCTGTTCCGTTCGGGATTGTAGGTGGCCGAGGCCAGGTTCCCGGCTGAGGGAGTTGGGCACAAAGGATGGCCTGTTTCCAGGGGTAAGTAAAGTCAGCTGCCCAGGTGCCCGAAGCCAGTTTGTAGGAGGCCTTTGGCCCTCCAAGGGAACCAAGTCTTCCAGTTTGTGACAGCTTGCATCTGGGAGAAATGCTGGTCCGTTCGGGATTGTAGGTGGCCGAGGCCAGGTGCCCGGCAGAGGGAGTTGGGCACAAAGGATGTCCTGTTTCTAGGGAAAAGTAAAGTCAGCTGCCCAGGTGCGTGATGTCAGTTTGTAGGAGGCCTTTGGCCCTCCAAGGGAAGGAAGTCTTCCAGCTTTTGGCAGCTTGCATCTGGAAGAAATGCTGTTCCGTTCGGGATTGTAGGTGGCCGAGGCTAGGTGCCCGGCAGAGGGATTTCGGCACAAAGGATGGCCTGTTTCCAGGGGTAAGTAAAGTCAGCTGCCCAGGTGCCTGATGTCAGTTTGTAGGAGGCCTTTGGCCCTCCAAGGGAAGCTTGTCTTCCAGTTTGAGGAAGCTTGCATCTGGAAGAAATGCTGTTCCGTTCGGGATAGTAGGTGGCCGAGGCCAGGTGCCCGGCAGAGGGAGTTGGGCACAAAGGATGGCCTGTTTCCAGTAGTTAAGTAAAGTCAGCTGCCCAGGTGCCTGATGTCAGTTTGTAGGAGGCGTTTGGCCCTCCAAGGGAAGCAAGTCTTCCAGCTTTTGGCCGCTTGCATCTGGAAGAAATGCTGTTCCGTTCGGGATTGTAGGTGGCCGAGGCCCGGTGCCCGGCAGAGGGAGTTGGGCACAAAGGATGGCCTGTTTCCAGGGGTAAGTAAAGTCAGCTGCCCAGGTGCCTGATGTCAGTTTGTAGGAGGCCTTTGGCCCTCCAAGGGAAGCAATTCTCTCAGCTTTTGGAAGCTTGCATCTGGAAGAAATGCTGTTCCGTTCGGGATTGTAGGTGGCCGAGGCCACGTGCCCGGCAGAGGGAGTTGGGCACAAAGGATGGCCTGTTTCCAGGGGTAAGTAAAGTCAGCTGCCCAGGTGCCTGATGTCAGTTTGTAGGAGGCCTTTGGCTCTCCAAGGGAAGCTAGTCTTCCAGTTTGAGGCAGCTTGCATCTGGAAGAAATGCTGTTTTGTTCGGAATTGTAGGTGGCCGGAGCTGGGTGCCCGGCAGAGGGAGTTGGGCACAAAGGATGGCCTGTTTCCAGGGGTAAGTAAAGTCAGCTGCCCAGGTGCCTGATGTCAGTTTGTAGGAGGCCTTTGGCCCTCCAAAAGAAGCAAGTCTTCCAGTTTGTGGCAGCTTTCATCTGTTAGAAATCCTGTTCCGTTCGGGATAGTAAGTGGCCGAGGCAAGGTGCCCGGCAGAGGGAGTTGGGCACAAAGGATGGCCTGTTTCCAGGGATAACTAAAGTCAGCTGCCCAGGTGCCTGATTTCAGTTTGTAGGAGGCCTTTCGCCCTCCAAGGGAATCAAGTCTTCCAGCTTGTGGCAGCTTGCATCTGGAAGAAATGCTGTTCCGTTCGGGATTGTAGGTGGCCGAGGCCTGGTGCCTGGCAGAGGGAGTTGGGCACAAAGGATGGCCTGTTTCCAGGGGTAAGTAAAGTCAGCTGCCCAGGTGCCTGATGTCAGTTTGTAGGAGGCCTTTGGCCCTCCAAGGGAAGCTAGTCTTTCTTTTTAAGGCGGCCTTCATCTGGAAGAAATGCTGTTCCGTTCGGGATTGTAGGTGGCCGAGGCCAGGTTCCCGGCTGAGGGAGTTGGGCACAAAGGATGGCCTGTTTCCAGGGGTAAGTAAAGTCACCTACCCAGGTGCATTATGTCAGTTCGCAGGAGGCCTTTGGCACTCCACGGGAAGCAAGTCTTCCAGCTTGTGGCAGCTTGCATCTGGAAGAAATCCTGTCCCGTTCGGGATTGTAGGTGGCCGGAGCTCGGTGACGGGCAGAGGGAGTTCGGCACAAAGGATGGCCTGTTTCCAGGGGTAAGTAAAGTCAGCTGCCCAGGTACCTGATGTCAGTTTGTAGGAGGCCTTTGGCCTTCCAAGGGAAGCTAAGTCTTCCTGTTCAAGGAAGCTTACATCTGGAAGAAATCCTGATCCATTCGGGATTCTAGGTGGCCGAGGCCAGGTGCCCGGCAGAGGGAGTTGGGCACAAAGGATGGCCTGTTTCCAGTGGAAAGTAAAGTCAGCTGCCCAGGTGCCTGATGTCAGTTTGTAGGAGGCCTTTGGCCCTCCAAGGGAAGCTAGTCTTCCTTTTTAAGGCAGCTTGCATCTGGAAGAAATGCAGTTCCGTTCGGGATAGTAAGTGGCCGAGGCAAGGTGCCCGGCAGAGGGAGTTGGGCACAAAGGATGGCCAGTTTCCCAGGAAAAGTAAAGTCAGCTGCCCAGGTGCGTGATGTCAGTTTGTAGGAGGACTTTGGCCCTCCAAGGGAAGCAAGTCTTCCAGCTTATGGCAGCTTGCATCTGGAAGAAATGCTGTTCCGTTCGGGATTGTAGGTGGCCGAAGCAAGGTGCCCGGCAGAGGGAGTTGGGCACAAAGGATGGCCTGTTTCCAGGGGTAAGTAAAGTCAGCTGCCCAGGTGCCTGATGTCAGTTTGTAGGAGGCCTTTGGCCCTCCAAAAAAAGGAGGTCTTCCAGTTTGTGGCAGCTTGCATCTGTTAGAAATCCTGTTCTGTTCGGGATAGTAAGTGGCCGAGGCAAGGTGCCCGGCAGAGGGAGTTGGGCACAAAGGATGGCCTGTTTCCAGGGGTAAGTAAAGTCAGCTGCCCAGGTGCCTGATGTCAGTTTGTAGGAGGCCTTTGGCCCTCCGAGGGAATCAAGTCTTCCAGCTTGTGGCAGCTTGCATCTGGAAGAAATGCTGTTCCGTTCGGGATTGTAGGTGGCCGAGGCCTGGTGCCCGGCAGAGGGAGTTGGACACAAAGGATGGCCTGTTTCCAGGGGTAAGTAAAGTCAGCTGCCCAGGTGCCTGATGTCAGTTTGTAGGAGGCCTTTGGCCCTCCAAGGGAAGCTTGTCTTCCAGTTTGTGGCAGCTTGCATCTGCAAGAAATCCTGTTCCGTTCGAGATTGTAGGTGGCCGAGGCCAGATGCTTGGCAGAGGGAGCTGGGCACAAAGGATGCCCTGTTTCCAAAGGTAAGTAAAGTCAGCTGCCCAGGTGCCTGTTGTCTGTTTGTAGGAGGCCTTTGGCCCTCCATGGGAAGCTAGTCTTCCTGTTCAAGGCAGCTTGCATCTGGAAGAAATGCTGTTCCGTTCGGGATTGTAGGTGGCCGAGGCCAGATGCCCGGCAGAGGGAGTTGGGCACAAAAGATGGCCTGTTTCCAGGGGTAAGTAAAGTCAGCTGCCCAGGTGCCTGATGTCAGTTTGTAGGAGGCCTTTGGCCCTCCAAGGGAAGCAATTCTTCCAGCTTTTGGAAGCTTCCATCTGGAAGAAATGCTGTTCCTTTCAGGATTGTAGGTGGCCGAGGCCAGGTGCCCAGCAGAGGGAGTTGGGCACAAAGGATGGCCTGTTTCCAGGGGTAAGTAAAGTCAGCTGCCCAGGTGCCTGATGTCAGTTTGTAGGAGGCCTTTGGCCCTCCAAGGAAAGCTAGTCTTCCTTTTTAAGGCAGCCTGCATCTGGAAGAAATGCTGTTCCGTTCGGGAATGTAGGTGGCCGAGGCCAGGTGCCCGGCAGAGGGAGTTGGGCACAAAGGATGGCCTGTTTCCAGGGATAACTAAAGTCAGCTGCCCAGGTGCCTGATGTCAGTTTGTAGGAGGCCTTTGGCCCTCCAAGGGAAGCAAGTCTTCAACCTTTTGGAAGCTTGCATCTGGAAGAAATGCTGTTCCGTTCGGGATTGTATGTGGCCGAGGCCAGGTGCCCGGCAGAGGGAGTTGGGCACAACGAATGGCCTGTTTCCAGTGGAAAGTAAAGTCAGCTGCCCAGGTGCCTGATGTCAGTTTGTAGGAGGCCTTTGGCCCTCCAAGGGAAGCTAGTCTTCCTTTTTAAGGCAGCTTACATCTGGAAGAAATCCTGTTCCGTTCGGGATTGTAGGTGGCCGAGGCCTGGTGCCCGGCAGAGGGAGTTGGGAACAAAGGATGGCCTGTTTCCAGATGTAAGTAAAGTCAGCTGCCCAGGTGCCTGATGTCAGTTTTTAGGAGGCCTTTGGCCCTCCAAGGGAAGCTAGTCTTTCTTTTTAAGGCGGCCTTCATCTGGAAGAAATCCTGTTCCGTTCGGGATTGTAGGTGGCCGAGGCCAGGTTCCCGGCTGAGGGAGTTGGGCACAAGGGATGGCCTGTTTCCAGGGGTAAGTAAAGTCAGCTGCCCAGGTGCCTGATGTCAGTTTGTAGGAGGCCTTTGGCCCTCCAAGGGAAGCAAGTCTTCCAGCTTGTGGCAGCTTGCATCTGGAAGAAATCCTGTTCCGTTCGGGATTGTAGGTGGCCGGAGCTCGGTGACGGGCAGAGGGAGTTGGGCACAAAGGATGGCCTGTTTCCAGTAGTTAAGTAAAGTCAGCTGCCCAGGTGCCTGTTGTCCGTTTGTAGGAGGCCTTTGGCCCTCCATGGGAAGCTAGTCTTCCTGTTCAAGGCAGCTTGCATCTGGAAGAAATCCTGTTCCATTCGGGATTGTAGGTGGCCGAGGCCAGATGCCCGGCAGAGGGAGTTGGGCACAAAGGATGGCCTGTTTCCAGGGGTAAGTAAAATCAGCTGCCCAGGTGCCTGATGTCAGTTTGTAGGAGGCCTTTGGCCCTCCAAGGGAAGCAATTCTTCCAGCTTTTGGAAGCTTCCATCTGGAAGAAATGCTGTTCCTTTCAGGATTGTAGGTGGCCGAGGCCAGGTGCCCAGCAGAGGGAGTTGGGCACAAAGGATGGCCTGTTTCCAGGGGTAAGTAAAGTCAGCTGCCCAGGTGCCTGATGTCAGTTTTTAGTCGGCCTTTGGCCCTCCAAGGGAAGCTAGTCTTCCAGTTTGTGGCAGCTTGCATCTGTTAGAAATCCTGTTCCGTTCAGGTAGTAAGTGGCCGAGGCCAGGTGCCCGGCAGATGGAGTTGGGCACAAAGGATGGCCTGTTTCCAGTGGAAAGTAACGTCAGCTGCCCAGGTGCCTGATGTCAGTTTGTAGGAGGCCTTTGGCCCTCCAAGGGAAGCAAGTCTTCCAGCTTTTGGCAGCTTGCATCTGGAAGAAATCCTGTTCCGTTCGGGACTGTAGGTGGCCGGAGCTGGGTGTCCGGCTGAGGGAATTGGGATCAAAGGATGGCCTGTTTCCAGGGGTAAGTAAAGTCAGCTGCCCAGTTTCCTGATGTCAGTTTGTAGGAGGCCTTTGGCCCTCCAAGGGAAGCTAGTCTTCCAGTTTGAGGCAGCTTGCATCTGGAAGAAATGCTGTTCCGTTCGGGATTGTAGGTGGCCGAGGCCAGGTGCCCGACAGAGGGAGTTGGGCACAAAGGATGGCCTTTTTCCATAGGTAAGTAAAGTCAGCTGCCCAGGTGCCTGATGTCAGTTTGTAGGAGGCCTTTGGCCCTCCATGGGAAGCAAGTCTTCCAGCTTTTGGCAGCTTGCATCTGGAAGAAATGCAGTTCCGTTCGGGGTATAGGTGGTCGAGGACAGGTGCCCGGCAGAGGGATTTGGGCACAAAGGGTGGCCTGTTTCCAGAGGAAAGTAAAGTCAGCTGCCCAGGTGCCTGATGTCAGTTTGTAGGAGGCCTTTGGCCCTCCGAGGGAATCAAGTCTTCCAGCTTGTGGCAGCTTGCATCTGGAAGAAATGCTGTTCCGTTCGGGATTGTAGGTGGCCGAGGCCTGGTGCCCGGCAGAGGGAGTTGGACACAAAGGATGGCCTGTTTCCAGGGGTAAGTAAAGTCAGCTGCCCAGGTGCCTGATGTCAGTTTGTAGGAGGCCTTTGGCCCTCCAAGGGAAGCTTGTCTTCCAGTTTGTGGCAGCTTGCATCTGCAAGAAATCCTGTTCCGTTCGAGATTGTAGGTGGCCGAGGCCAGATGCTTGGCAGAGGGAGCTGGGCACAAAGGATGGCCTGTTTCCAAAGGTAAGTAAAGTCAGCTGCCCAGGTGCCTGTTGTCTGTTTGTAGGAGGCCTTTGGCCCTCCATGGGAAGCTAGTCTTCCTGTTCAAGGCAGCTTGCATCTGGAAGAAATGCTGTTCCGTTCGGGATTGTAGGTGGCCGAGGCCAGATGCCCGGCAGAGGGAGTTGGGCACAAAAGATGGCCTGTTTCCAGGGGTAAGTAAAGTCAGCTGCCCAGGTGCCTGATGTCAGTTTGTAGGAGGCCTTTGGCCCTCCAAGGGAAGCAATTCTTCCAGCTTTTGGAAGCTTCCATCTGGAAGAAATGCTGTTCCTTTCAGGATTGTAGGTGGCCGAGGCCAGGTGCCCAGCAGAGGGAGTTGGGCACAAAGGATGGCCTGTTTCCAGGGGTAAGTAAAGTCAGCTGCCCAGGTACCTGATGTCAGTTTGTAGGAGGCCTTTGGCCCTCCACGGGAAGCAAGCCTTCCAGATTTTGGAAGCTTGCATCTGGAAGAAATGCTGTTCCGTGCGGGATTGTATGTGTCCGAGGCCTGGTGCCCGGCAGAGGGAGTTGGGCACAAAGGATGGCCTGTTTCCAGGGGTAAGTAAAGTCAGCTGCCCAGGTGCCTGATGTCAGTTTGTAGGAGGCCTTTGGCCCTCCAAGGAAAGCTACTCTTCCTTTTTAAGGCAGCCTGCATCTGGAAGAAATGCTGTTCCGTTCGGGAATGTAGGTGGCCGAGGCCAGGTGCCCGGCAGAGGGAGTTGGGCACAAAGGATGGCCTGTTTCCAGGGATAACTAAAGTCAGCTGCCCAGGTGCCTGATGTCAGTTTGTAGGAGGCCTTTGGCCCTCCAAGGGAAGCAAGTCTTCAACCTTTTGGAAGCTTGCATCTGGAAGAAATGCTGTTCCGTTCGGGATTGTATGTGGCCGAGGCCAGGTGCCCGGCAGAGGGAGTTGGGCACAACGAATGGCCTGTTTCCAGTGGAAAGTAAAGTCAGCTGCCCAGGTGCCTGATGTCAGTTTGTAGGAGGCCTTTGGCCCTCCAAGGGAAGCTAGTCTTCCTTTTTAAGGCAGCTTACATCTGGAAGAAATCCTGTTCCGTTCGGGATTGTAGGTGGCCGAGGCCTGGTGCCCGGCAGAGGGAGTTGGGAACAAAGGATGGCCTGTTTCCAGATGTAAGTAAAGTCAGCTGCCCAGGTGCCTGATGTCAGTTTTTAGGAGGCCTTTGGCCCTCCAAGGGAAGCTAGTCTTTCTTTTTAAGGCGGCCTTCATCTGGAAGAAATCCTGTTCCGTTCGGGATTGTAGGTGGCCGAGGCCAGGTTCCCGGCTGAGGGAGTTGGGCACAAGGGATGGCCTGTTTCCAGGGGTAAGTAAAGTCAGCTGCCCAGGTGCCTGATGTCAGTTTGTAGGAGGCCTTTGGCCCTCCAAGGGAAGCAAGTCTTCCAGCTTGTGGCAGCTTGCATCTGGAAGAAATCCTGTTCCGTTCGGGATTGTAGGTGGCCGGAGCTCGGTGACGGGCAGAGGGAGTTGGGCACAAAGGATGGCCTGTTTCCAGTAGTTAAGTAAAGTCAGCTGCCCAGGTGCCTGTTGTCCGTTTGTAGGAGGCCTTTGGCCCTCCATGGGAAGCTAGTCTTCCTGTTCAAGGCAGCTTGCATCTGGAAGAAATCCTGTTCCATTCGGGATTGTAGGTGGCCGAGGCCAGATGCCCGGCAGAGGGAGTTGGGCACAAAGGATGGCCTGTTTCCAGGGGTAAGTAAAATCAGCTGCCCAGGTGCCTGATGTCAGTTTGTAGGAGGCCTTTGGCCCTCCAAGGGAAGCAATTCTTCCAGCTTTTGGAAGCTTCCATCTGGAAGAAATGCTGTTCCTTTCAGGATTGTAGGTGGCCGAGGCCAGGTGCCCAGCAGAGGGAGTTGGGCACAAAGGATGGCCTGTTTCCAGGGGTAAGTAAAGTCAGCTGCCCAGGTGCCTGATGTCAGTTTTTAGTCGGCCTTTGGCCCTCCAAGGGAAGCTAGTCTTCCAGTTTGTGGCAGCTTGCATCTGTTAGAAATCCTGTTCCGTTCAGGTAGTAAGTGGCCGAGGCCAGGTGCCCGGCAGATGGAGTTGGGCACAAAGGATGGCCTGTTTCCAGTGGAAAGTAACGTCAGCTGCCCAGGTGCCTGATGTCAGTTTGTAGGAGGCCTTTGGCCCTCCAAGGGAAGCTAGTCTTCCTTTTTAAGGCAGCTTGCATCTGGAAGAAATGCAGTTCCGTTCGGGATAGTAAGTGGCCGAGGCAAGGTGCCCGGCAGAGGGAGTTGGGCACAAAGGATGGCCAGTTTCCCAGGAAAAGTAAAGTCAGCTGCCCAGGTGCGTGATGTCAGTTTGTAGGAGGACTTTGGCCCTCCAAGGGAAGCAAGTCTTCCAGCTTATGGCAGCTTGCATCTGGAAGAAATGCTGTTCCGTTCGGGATTGTAGGTGGCCGAGTCTCGGTGCCCGGCAGAGGGAGTTGGGCACAAAGGATGGCCTGTTTCCAGGGGTAAGTAAAGTCAGCTGCCCAGGTGCCTGATGTCAGTTTGTAGGAGGCCTTTGGCCCTCCAAAAAAAGGAGGTCTTCCAGTTTGTGGCAGCTTGCATCTGTTAGAAATCCTGTTCTGTTCGGGATAGTAAGTGGCCGAGGCAAGGTGCCCGGCAGAGGGAGTTGGGCACAAAGGATGGCCTGTTTCCAGGGGTAAGTAAAGTCAGCTGCCCAGGTGCCTGATGTCAGTTTGTAGGAGGCCTTTGGCCCTCCGAGGGAATCAAGTCTTCCAGCTTGTGGCAGCTTGTATCTGGAAGAAATGCTGTTCCGTTCGGGATTGTAGGTGGCCGAGGCCAGGTGCCCGGCAGAGGGAATTGGGCACAAAGGATGGCCTGTTTCCAGAGGAAAGTAAAGTCAGCTGCCCAGGTGCCTGATGTCAGTTTGTAGAAGGCCTTTGGCCCTTAAACGAAAGCAAGTCTTCCAGTTTGTGGCAGCTTGCATCTGGAAGAAATGCTGTTCCGTTCGGGATTGTAGGTGGCCGAGGCCTGGTGCCCGGCAGAGGGAGTTGAGAACAAAGGATGGCCTGTTTCCAGGGGTAAGTAAAGTCAGCTGCCCAGGTGCCTGATGTCAGTTTGTAGGAGGCCTTTGGCCCTCCAAGGGAAGCTTGTCTTCCAGTTTGTGGCAGCTTGCATCTGCAAGAAATCCTGTTCCGTTCGAGATTGTAGGTGGCCGAGGCCAGATGCCCGGCAGAGGGAGCTGGGCACAAAGGATGCCCTGTTTCCAAAGGTAAGTAAAGTCAGCTGCCCAGGTGCCTGTTGTCCGTTTGTAGGAGGCCTTTGGCCCTCCATGGGAAGCTAGTCTTCCTGTTCAAGGCAGCTTGCATCTGGAAGAAATGCTGTTCCGTTCGGGATTGTAGGTGGCCGAGGCCAGATGCCCGGCAGAGGGAGTTGGGCACAAAAGATGGCCTGTTTCCAGGGGTAAGTAAAGTCAGCTGCCCAGGTGCCTGATGTCAGTTTGTAGGAGGCCTTTGGCCCTCCGAGGGAATCAAGTCTTCCAGCTTGTGGCAGCTTGCATCTGGAAGAAATGCTGTTCCGTTCGGGATTGTAGGTGGCCGAGGCCTGGTGCCCGGCAGAGGGAGTTGGACACAAAGGATGGCCTGTTTCCAGGGGTAAGTAAAGTCAGCTGCCCAGGTGCCTGATGTCAGTTTGTAGGAGGCCTTTGGCCCTCCAAGGGAAGCTTGTCTTCCAGTTTGTGGCAGCTTGCATCTGCAAGAAATCCTGTTCCGTTCGAGATTGTAGGTGGCCGAGGCCAGATGCTTGGCAGAGGGAGCTGGGCACAAAGGATGCCCTGTTTCCAAAGGTAAGTAAAGTCAGCTGCCCAGGTGCCTGTTGTCTGTTTGTAGGAGGCCTTTGGCCCTCCATGGGAAGCTAGTCTTCCTGTTCAAGGCAGCTTGCATCTGGAAGAAATGCTGTTCCGTTCGGGATTGTAGGTGGCCGAGGCCAGATGCCCGGCAGAGGGAGTTGGGCACAAAAGATGGCCTGTTTCCAGGGGTAAGTAAAGTCAGCTGCCCAGGTGCCTGATGTCAGTTTGTAGGAGGCCTTTGGCCCTCCAAGGGAAGCAATTCTTCCAGCTTTTGGAAGCTTCCATCTGGAAGAAATGCTGTTCCTTTCAGGATTGTAGGTGGCCGAGGCCAGGTGCCCAGCAGAGGGAGTTGGGCACAAAGGATGGCCTGTTTCCAGGGGTAAGTAAAGTCAGCTGCCCAGGTACCTGATGTCAGTTTGTAGGAGGCCTTTGGCCCTCCACGGGAAGCAAGCCTTCCAGATTTTGGAAGCTTGCATCTGGAAGAAATGCTGTTCCGTGCGGGATTGTATGTGTCCGAGGCCTGGTGCCCGGCAGAGGGAGTTGGGCACAAAGGATGGCCTGTTTCCAGGGGTAAGTAAAGTCAGCTGCCCAGGTGCCTGATGTCAGTTTGTAGGAGGCCTTTGGCCCTCCAAGGGAAGCTAGTCTTCCTTTTTAAGGCAGCCTGCATCTGGAAGAAATGCTGTTCCGTTCGGGAATGTAGGTGGCCGAGGCCAGGTGCCCGGCAGAGGGAGTTGGGCACAAAGGATGGCCTGTTTCCAGGGATAACTAAAGTCAGCTGCCCAGGTGCCTGATGTCAGTTTGTAGGAGGCCTTTGGCCCTCCAAGGGAAGCAAGTCTTCAACCTTTTGGAAGCTTGCATCTGGAAGAAATGCTGTTCCGTTCGGGATTGTATGTGGCCGAGGCCAGGTGCCCGGCAGAGGGAGTTGGGCACAACGAATGGCCTGTTTCCAGTGGAAAGTAAAGTCAGCTGCCCAGGTGCCTGATGTCAGTTTGTAGGAGGCCTTTGGCCCTCCAAGGGAAGCTAGTCTTCCTTTTTAAGGCAGCTTACATCTGGAAGAAATCCTGTTCCGTTCGGGATTGTAGGTGGCCGAGGCCTGGTGCCCGGCAGAGGGAGTTGGGAACAAAGGATGGCCTGTTTCCAGATGTAAGTAAAGTCAGCTGCCCAGGTGCCTGATGTCAGTTTTTAGGAGGCCTTTGGCCCTCCAAGGGAAGCTAGTCTTTCTTTTTAAGGCGGCCTTCATCTGGAAGAAATCCTGTTCCGTTCGGGATTGTAGGTGGCCGAGGCCAGGTTCCCGGCTGAGGGAGTTGGGCACAAGGGATGGCCTGTTTCCAGGGGTAAGTAAAGTCAGCTGCCCAGGTGCCTGATGTCAGTTTGTAGGAGGCCTTTGGCCCTCCAAGGGAAGCAAGTCTTCCAGCTTGTGGCAGCTTGCATCTGGAAGAAATCCTGTTCCGTTCGGGATTGTAGGTGGCCGGAGCTCGGTGACGGGCAGAGGGAGTTGGGCACAAAGGATGGCCTGTTTCCAGTAGTTAAGTAAAGTCAGCTGCCCAGGTGCCTGTTGTCCGTTTGTAGGAGGCCTTTGGCCCTCCATGGGAAGCTAGTCTTCCTGTTCAAGGCAGCTTGCATCTGGAAGAAATCCTGTTCCATTCGGGATTGTAGGTGGCCGAGGCCAGATGCCCGGCAGAGGGAGTTGGGCACAAAGGATGGCCTGTTTCCAGGGGTAAGTAAAATCAGCTGCCCAGGTGCCTGATGTCAGTTTGTAGGAGGCCTTTGGCCCTCCAAGGGAAGCAATTCTTCCAGCTTTTGGAAGCTTCCATCTGGAAGAAATGCTGTTCCTTTCAGGATTGTAGGTGGCCGAGGCCAGGTGCCCAGCAGAGGGAGTTGGGCACAAAGGATGGCCTGTTTCCAGGGGTAAGTAAAGTCAGCTGCCCAGGTGCCTGATGTCAGTTTTTAGTCGGCCTTTGGCCCTCCAAGGGAAGCTAGTCTTCCAGTTTGTGGCAGCTTGCATCTGTTAGAAATCCTGTTCCGTTCAGGTAGTAAGTGGCCGAGGCCAGGTGCCCGGCAGATGGAGTTGGGCACAAAGGATGGCCTGTTTCCAGTGGAAAGTAACGTCAGCTGCCCAGGTGCCTGATGTCAGTTTGTAGGAGGCCTTTGGCCCTCCAAGGGAAGCAAGTCTTCCAGCTTTTGGCAGCTTGCATCTGGAAGAAATCCTGTTCCGTTCGGGACTGTAGGTGGCCGGAGCTGGGTGTCCGGCTGAGGGAATTGGGATCAAAGGATGGCCTGTTTCCAGGGGTAAGTAAAGTCAGCTGCCCAGTTTCCTGATGTCAGTTTGTAGGAGGCCTTTGGCCCTCCAAGGGAAGCTAGTCTTCCAGTTTGAGGCAGCTTGCATCTGGAAGAAATGCTGTTCCGTTCGGGATTGTAGGTGGCCGAGGCCAGGTGCCCGACAGAGGGAGTTGGGCACAAAGGATGGCCTTTTTCCATAGGTAAGTAAAGTCAGCTGCCCAGGTGCCTGATGTCAGTTTGTAGGAGGCCTTTGGCCCTCCATGGGAAGCAAGTCTTCCAGCTTTTGGCAGCTTGCATCTGGAAGAAATGCAGTTCCGTTCGGGGTATAGGTGGTCGAGGACAGGTGCCCGGCAGAGGGATTTGGGCACAAAGGGTGGCCTGTTTCCAGAGGAAAGTAAAGTCAGCTGCCCAGGTGCGTGATGTCAGCTTGTAGGAGGCCTTTGGCCCTCCAAGGGAAGCAAGTCTTCCAGCTTTTGGCAGCTTGTATCTGGAAGAAATGCTGTTCCGTTCGGGATTGTATGTGGCCGAGGCCAGGTGCCCGGCAGAGGGAGTTGGGCACAAAGGATGGCCTGTTTCCAGTGGAAAGTAAAGTCAGCTGCCCAGGTGCCTGATGTCAGTTTGTAGGAGGCCTTTGGCCCTCCAAGGGAAGCTAGTCTTCCTTTTTAAGGCAGCTTACATCTGGAAGAAATGCTGTTCCGTTCGGGATTGTAGGTGGCCGAGGCCAGGTGCCTGGCAGAGTGAGTTGGGAACAAAGGATGGCCTGTTTCCAGGGGTAAGTAAAGTCAGCTGCCCAGGTGCCTGATGTCAGTTTGTAGGAGGCCTTTGGCCCTCCAAGGGAACCAAGTCTTCCAGCTTGTGGCAGCTTGCATCTGGAAGAAATCCTGTTCCGTTCGGGATTGTAGGTGGCCGGAGCTCGGTGACGGGCAGAGGGAGTTGGGCACAAAGGATGGCCTGTTTCCAGGGGTAAGTAAAGTCAGCTGCCCAGGTGCCTGATGTCAGTTTGTAGGAGGCCTTTGGCCTTCCAAGGGAAGCTAAGTCTTCCTGTTCAAGGAAGCTTACATCTGGAAGAAATCCTGATCCATTCGGGATTCTAGGTGGCCGAGGCCAGGTGCCCGGCAGAGGGAGTTGGGCACAAAGGATGGCCTGTTTCCAGTGGAAAGTAAAGTCAGCTGCCCAGGTGCCTGATGTCAGTTTGTAGGAGGCCTTTGGCCCTCCAAGGGAAGCTAGTCTTCCTTTTTAAGGCAGCTTGCATCTGGAAGAAATGCAGTTCCGTTCGGGATAGTAAGTGGCCGAGGCAAGGTGCCCGGCAGAGGGAGTTGGGCACAAAGGATGGCCAGTTTCCCAGGAAAAGTAAAGTCAGCTGCCCAGGTGCGTGATGTCAGTTTGTAGGAGGACTTTGGCCCTCCAAGGGAAGCAAGTCTTCCAGCTTATGGCAGCTTGCATCTGGAAGAAATGCTGTTCCGTTCGGGATTGTAGGTGGCCGAGTCTCGGTGCCCGGCAGAGGGAGTTGGGCACAAAGGATGGCCTGTTTCCAGGGGTAAGTAAAGTCAGCTGCCCAGGTGCCTGATGTCAGTTTGTAGGAGGCCTTTGGCCCTCCAAAAAAAGGAGGTCTTCCAGTTTGTGGCAGCTTGCATCTGTTAGAAATCCTGTTCTGTTCGGGATAGTAAGTGGCCGAGGCAAGGTGCCCGGCAGAGGGAGTTGGGCACAAAGGATGGCCTGTTTCCAGGGGTAAGTAAAGTCAGCTGCCCAGGTGCCTGATGTCAGTTTGTAGGAGGCCTTTGGCCCTCCGAGGGAATCAAGTCTTCCAGCTTGTGGCAGCTTGTATCTGGAAGAAATGCTGTTCCGTTCGGGATTGTAGGTGGCCGAGGCCAGGTGCCCGGCAGAGGGAATTGGGCACAAAGGATGGCCTGTTTCCAGAGGAAAGTAAAGTCAGCTGCCCAGGTGCCTGATGTCAGTTTGTAGAAGGCCTTTGGCCCTTAAACGAAAGCAAGTCTTCCAGTTTGTGGCAGCTTGCATCTGGAAGAAATGCTGTTCCGTTCGGGATTGTAGGTGGCCGAGGCCTGGTGCCCGGCAGAGGGAGTTGAGAACAAAGGATGGCCTGTTTCCAGGGGTAAGTAAAGTCAGCTGCCCAGGTGCCTGATGTCAGTTTGTAGGAGGCCTTTGGCCCTCCAAGGGAAGCTTGTCTTCCAGTTTGTGGCAGCTTGCATCTGCAAGAAATCCTGTTCCGTTCGAGATTGTAGGTGGCCGAGGCCAGATGCCCGGCAGAGGGAGCTGGGCACAAAGGATGCCCTGTTTCCAAAGGTAAGTAAAGTCAGCTGCCCAGGTGCCTGTTGTCCGTTTGTAGGAGGCCTTTGGCCCTCCATGGGAAGCTAGTCTTCCTGTTCAAGGCAGCTTGCATCTGGAAGAAATGCTGTTCCGTTCGGGATTGTAGGTGGCCGAGGCCAGATGCCCGGCAGAGGGAGTTGGGCACAAAAGATGGCCTGTTTCCAGGGGTAAGTAAAGTCAGCTGCCCAGGTGCCTGATGTCAGTTTGTAGGAGGCCTTTGGCCCTCCAAGGGAAGCAATTCTTCCAGCTTTTGGAAGCTTCCATCTGGAAGAAATGCTGTTCCTTTCAGGATTGTAGGTGGCCGAGGCCAGGTTCCCGGCTGAGGGAGTTGGGCACAAAGGATGGCCTGTTTCCAGGGGTAAGTAAAGTCAGCTGCCCAGGTGCCTGATGTCAGTTTGTAGGAGGCCTTTGGCCCTCCAAGGGAAGCAAGTCTTCCAGCTTGTGGCAGCTTGCATCTGGAAGAAATCCTGTCCCGTTCGGGATTGTAGGTGGCCGGAGCTCGGTGACGGGCAGAGGGAGTTGGGCACAAAGGATGGCCTGTTTCCAGGGGTAAGTAAAGTCAGCTGCCCAGGTACCTGATGTCAGTTTGTAGGAGGCCTTTGGCCTTCCAAGGGAAGCTAAGTCTTCCTGTTCAAGGAAGCTTACATCTGGAAGAAATCCTGATCCATTCGGGATTCTAGGTGGCCGAGGCCAGGTGCCCGGCAGAGGGAGTTGGGCACAAAGGATGGCCTGTTTCCAGTGGAAAGTAAAGTCAGCTGCCCAGGTGCCTGATGTCAGTTTGTAGGAGGCCTTTGGCCCTCCAAGGGAAGCTAGTCTTCCTTTTTAAGGCAGCTTGCATCTGGAAGAAATGCAGTTCCGTTCGGGATAGTAAGTGGCCGAGGCAAGGTGCCCGGCAGAGGGAGTTGGGCACAAAGGATGGCCAGTTTCCCAGGAAAAGTAAAGTCAGCTGCCAGGTGCGTGATGTCAGTTTGTAGGAGGACTTTGGCCCTCCAAGGGAAGCAAGTCTTCCAGCTTATGGCAGCTTGCATCTGGAAGAAATGCTGTTCCGTTCGGGATTGTAGGTGGCCGAGTCTCGGTGCCCGGCAGAGGGAGTTGGGCACAAAGGATGGCCTGTTTCCAGGGGTAAGTAAAGTCAGCTGCCCAGGTGCCTGATGTCAGTTTGTAGGAGGCCTTTGGCCCTCCAAAAAAAGGAGGTCTTCCAGTTTGTGGCAGCTTGCATCTGTTAGAAATCCTGTTCTGTTCGGGATAGTAAGTGGCCGAGGCAAGGTGCCCGGCAGAGGGAGTTGGGCACAAAGGATGGCCTGTTTCCAGGGGTAAGTAAAGTCAGCTGCCCAGGTGCCTGATGTCAGTTTGTAGGAGGCCTTTGGCCCTCCAAGGGAAGCTTGTCTTCCAGTTTGTGGCAGCTTGCATCTGCAAGAAATCCTGTTCCGTTCGAGATTGTAGGTGGCCGAGGCCAGATGCCGGCAGAGGGAGCTGGGCACAAAGGATGCCCTGTTTCCAAAGGTAAGTAAAGTCAGCTGCCCAGGTGCCTGTTGTCCGTTTGTAGGAGGCCTTTGGCCCTCCATGGGAAGCTAGTCTTCCTGTTCAAGGCAGCTTGCATCTGGAAGAAATGCTGTTCCGTTCGGGATTGTAGGTGGCCGAGGCCAGATGCCCGGCAGAGGGAGTTGGGCACAAAAGATGGCCTGTTTCCAGGGGTAAGTAAAGTCAGCTGCCCAGGTGCCTGATGTCAGTTTGTAGGAGGCCTTTGGCCCTCCAAGGGAAGCAATTCTTCCAGCTTTTGGAAGCTTCCATCTGGAAGAAATGCTGTTCCTTTCAGGATTGTAGGTGGCCGAGGCCAGGTGCCCAGCAGAGGGAGTTGGGCACAAAGGATGGCCTGTTTCCAGGGGTAAGTAAAGTCAGCTGCCCAGGTACCTGATGTCAGTTTGTAGGAGGCCTTTGGCCCTCCACGGGAAGCAAGCCTTCCAGATTTTGGAAGCTTGCATCTGGAAGAAATGCTGTTCCGTGCGGGATTGTATGTGTCCGAGGCCTGGTGCCCGGCAGAGGGAGTTGGGCACAAAGGATGGCCTGTTTCCAGGGGTAAGTAAAGTCAGCTGCCCAGGTGCCTGATGTCAGTTTGTAGGAGGCCTTTGGCCCTCCAAGGAAAGCTAGTCTTCCTTTTTAAGGCAGCCTGCATCTGGAAGAAATGCTGTTCCGTTCGGGAATGTAGGTGGCCGAGGCCAGGTGCCCGGCAGAGGGAGTTGGGCACAAAGGATGGCCTGTTTCCAGGGGTAACTAAAGTCAGCTGCCCAGGTGCCTGATGTCAGTTTGTAGGAGGCCTTTGGCCCTCCCAAGGGAAGCAAGTCTTCAACCTTTTGGAAGCTTGCATCTGGAAGAAATCCTGTTCCGTTCGGGATTGTAGGTGGCCGAGGCCAGGTTCCCGGCTGAGGGAGTTGGGCACAAGGGATGGCCTGTTTCCAGGGGTAAGTAAAGTCAGCTGCCCAGGTGCCTGATGTCAGTTTGTAGGAGGCCTTTGGCCTCCAAGGGAAGCAAGTCTTCCAGCTTGTGGCAGCTTGCATCTGGAAGAAATCCTGTTCCGTTCGGGATTGTAGGTGGCCGGAGCTCGGTGACGGGCAGAGGGAGTTGGGCACAAAGGATGGCCTGTTTCCAGGGGTAAGTAAAATCAGCTGCCCAGGTGCCTGATGTCAGTTTGTAGGAGGCCTTTGGCCCTCCAAGGGAAGCAATTCTTCCAGCTTTTGGAAGCTTCCATCTGGAAGAAATGCTGTTCCTTTCAGGATTGTAGGTGGCCGAGGCCAGGTGCCCAGCAGAGGGAGTTGGGCACAAAGGATGGCCTGTTTCCAGGGGTAAGTAAAGTCAGCTGCCCAGGTGCCTGATGTCAGTTTTTAGTCGGCCTTTGGCCCTCCAAGGGAAGCTAGTCTTCCAGTTTGTGGCAGCTTGCATCTGTTAGAAATCCTGTTCCGTTCAGGTAGTAAGTGGCCGAGGCCAGGTGCCCGGCAGATGGAGTTGGGCACAAAGGATGGCCTGTTTCCAGTGGAAAGTAACGTCAGCTGCCCAGGTGCCTGATGTCAGTTTGTAGGAGGCCTTTGGCCCTCCAAGGGAAGCAAGTCTTCCAGCTTTTGGCAGCTTGCATCTGGAAGAAATCCTGTTCCGTTCGGGATTGTAGGTGGCCGAGGCCAGGTGCCCGACAGAGGGAGTTGGGCACAAAGGATGGCCTTTTTCCATAGGTAAGTAAAGTCAGCTGCCCAGGTGCCTGATGTCAGTTTGTAGGAGGCCTTTGGCCCTCCATGGGAAGCAAGTCTTCCAGCTTTTGGCAGCTTGCATCTGGAAGAAATGCAGTTCCGTTCGGGGTATAGGTGGTCGAGGACAGGTGCCCGGCAGAGGGATTTGGGCACAAAGGGTGGCCTGTTTCCAGGGATAAGTAAAGTCAGCTGCCCAGGTGCGTGATGTCAGCTTGTAGGAGGCCTTTGGCCCTCCAAGGGAAGCAAGTCTTCCAGCTTTTGGCAGCTTGTATCTGGAAGAAATGCTGTTCCGTTCGGGATTGTATGTGGCCGAGGCCAGGTGCCCGGCAGAGGGAGTTGGGCACAAAGGATGGCCTGTTTCCAGTGGAAAGTAAAGTCAGCTGCCCAGGTGCCTGATGTCAGTTTGTAGGAGGCCTTTGGCCCTCCAAGGGAAGCTAGTCTTCCTTTTTAAGGCAGCTTACATCTGGAAGAAATGCTGTTCCGTTCGGGATTGTAGGTGGCCGAGGCCTGGTGCCCGGCAGAGGGAGTTGAGAACAAAGGATGGCCTGTTTCCAGGGGTAAGTAAAGTCAGCTGCCCAGGTGCCTGATGTCAGTTTGTAGGAGGCCTTTGGCCCTCCAAGGGAAGCTTGTCTTCCAGTTTGTGGCAGCTTGCATCTGCAAGAAATCCTGTTCCGTTCGAGATTGTAGGTGGCCGAGGCCAGATGTTCGGCAGAGGGAGCTGGGCACAAAGGATGCCCTGTTTCCAAAGGTAAGTAAAGTCAGCTGCCCAGGTGCCTGTTGTCCGTTTGTAGGAGGCCTTTGGCCCTCCATGGGAAGCTAGTCTTCCTGTTCAAGGCAGCTTGCATCTGGAAGAAATGCTGTTCCGTTCGGGATTGTAGGTGGCCGAGGCCAGATGCCCGGCAGAGGGAGTTGGGCACAAAAGATGGCCTGTTTCCAGGGGTAAGTAAAGTCAGCTGCCCAGGTGCCTGATGTCAGTTTGTAGGAGGCCTTTGGCCCTCCAAGGGAAGCAATTCTTCCAGCTTTTGGAAGCTTCCATCTGGAAGAAATGCTGTTCCTTTCAGGATTGTAGGTGGCCGAGGCCAGGTTCCCGGCTGAGGGAGTTGGGCACAAAGGATGGCCTGTTTCCAGGGGTAAGTAAAGTCAGCTGCCCAGGTGCCTGATGTCAGTTTGTAGGAGGCCTTTGGCCCTCCAAGGGAAGCAAGTCTTCCAGCTTGTGGCAGCTTGCATCTGGAAGAAATCCTGTCCCGTTCGGGATTGTAGGTGGCCGGAGCTCGGTGACGGGCAGAGGGAGTTGGGCACAAAGGATGGCCTGTTTCCAGGGGTAAGTAAAGTCAGCTGCCCAGGTACCTGATGTCAGTTTGTAGGAGGCCTTTGGCCTTCCAAGGGAAGCTAAGTCTTCCTGTTCAAGGAAGCTTACATCTGGAAGAAATCCTGATCCATTCGGGATTCTAGGTGGCCGAGGCCAGGTGCCCGGCAGAGGGAGTTGGGCACAAAGGATGGCCTGTTTCCAGTGGAAAGTAAAGTCAGCTGCCCAGGTGCCTGATGTCAGTTTGTAGGAGGCCTTTGGCCCTCCAAGGGAAGCTAGTCTTCCTTTTTAAGGCAGCTTGCATCTGGAAGAAATGCAGTTCCGTTCGGGATAGTAAGTGGCCGAGGCAAGGTGCCCGGCAGAGGGAGTTGGGCACAAAGGATGGCCAGTTTCCCAGGAAAAGTAAAGTCAGCTGCCCAGGTGCGTGATGTCAGTTTGTAGGAGGACTTTGGCCCTCCAAGGGAAGCAAGTCTTCCAGCTTATGGCAGCTTGCATCTGGAAGAAATGCTGTTCCGTTCGGGATTGTAGGTGGCCGAAGCAAGGTGCCCGGCAGAGGGAGTTGGGCACAAAGGATGGCCTGTTTCCAGGGGTAAGTAAAGTCAGCTGCCCAGGTGCCTGATGTCAGTTTGTAGGAGGCCTTTGGCCCTCCAAAAAAAGGAGGTCTTCCAGTTTGTGGCAGCTTGCATCTGTTAGAAATCCTGTTCTGTTCGGGATAGTAAGTGGCCGAGGCAAGGTGCCCGGCAGAGGGAGTTGGGCACAAAGGATGGCCTGTTTCCAGGGAAAAGTAAAGTCAGCTGCCCAGGTGCCTGATGTCAGTTTGTAGGAGGCCTTTGGCCCTCCGAGGGAATCAAGTCTTCCAGCTTGTGGCAGCTTGCATCTGGAAGAAATGCTGTTCCGTTCGGGATTGTAGGTGGCCGAGGCCTGGTGCCCGGCAGAGGGAGTTGGACACAAAGGATGGCCTGTTTCCAGGGGTAAGTAAAGTCAGCTGCCCAGGTGCCTGTTGTCTGTTTGTAGGAGGCGTTTGGCCCTCCATGGGAAGCTAGTCTTCCTGTTCAAGGCAGCTTGCATCTGGAAGAAATGCTGTTCCGTTCGGGATTGTAGGTGGCCGAGGCCAGATGCCCGGCAGAGGGAGTTGGGCACAAAAGATGGCCTGTTTCCAGGGGTAAGTAAAGTCAGCTGCCCAGGTGCCTGATGTCAGTTTGTAGGAGGCCTTTGGCCCTCCAAGGGAAGCAATTCTTCCAGCTTTTGGAAGCTTCCATCTGGAAGAAATGCTGTTCCTTTCAGGATTGTAGGTGGCCGAGGCCAGGTGCCCAGCAGAGGGAGTTGGGCACAAAGGATGGCCTGTTTCCAGGGGTAAGTAAAGTCAGCTGCCCAGGTACCTGATGTCAGTTTGTAGGAGGCCTTTGGCCCTCCACGGGAAGCAAGCCTTCCAGATTTTGGAAGCTTGCATCTGGAAGAAATGCTGTTCCGTGCGGGATTGTATGTGTCCGAGGCCTGGTGCCCGGCAGAGGGAGTTGGGCACAAAGGATGGCCTGTTTCCAGGGGTAAGTAAAGTCAGCTGCCCAGGTGCCTGATGTCAGTTTGTAGGAGGCCTTTGGCCCTCCAAGGAAAGCTAGTCTTCCTTTTTAAGGCAGCCTGCATCTGGAAGAAATGCTGTTCCGTTCGGGAATGTAGGTGGCCGAGGCCAGGTGCCCGGCAGAGGGAGTTGGGCACAAAGGATGGCCTGTTTCCAGGGATAACTAAAGTCAGCTGCCCAGGTGCCTGATGTCAGTTTGTAGGAGGCCTTTGGCCCTCCAAGGGAAGCAAGTCTTCAACCTTTTGGAAGCTTGCATCTGGAAGAAATGCTGTTCCGTTCGGGATTGTATGTGGCCGAGGCCAGGTGCCCGGCAGAGGGAGTTGGGCACAACGAATGGCCTGTTTCCAGTGGAAAGTAAAGTCAGCTGCCCAGGTGCCTGATGTCAGTTTGTAGGAGGCCTTTGGCCCTCCAAGGGAAGCTAGTCTTCCTTTTTAAGGCAGCTTACATCTGGAAGAAATCCTGTTCCGTTCGGGATTGTAGGTGGCCGAGGCCTGGTGCCCGGCAGAGGGAGTTGGGAACAAAGGATGGCCTGTTTCCAGATGTAAGTAAAGTCAGCTGCCCAGGTGCCTGATGTCAGTTTTTAGGAGGCCTTTGGCCCTCCAAGGGAAGCTAGTCTTTCTTTTTAAGGCGGCCTTCATCTGGAAGAAATCCTGTTCCGTTCGGGATTGTAGGTGGCCGAGGCCAGGTTCCCGGCTGAGGGAGTTGGGCACAAGGGATGGCCTGTTTCCAGGGGTAAGTAAAGTCAGCTGCCCAGGTGCCTGATGTCAGTTTGTAGGAGGCCTTTGGCCCTCCAAGGGAAGCAAGTCTTCCAGCTTGTGGCAGCTTGCATCTGGAAGAAATCCTGTTCCGTTCGGGATTGTAGGTGGCCGGAGCTCGGTGACGGGCAGAGGGAGTTGGGCACAAAGGATGGCCTGTTTCCAGTAGTTAAGTAAAGTCAGCTGCCCAGGTGCCTGTTGTCCGTTTGTAGGAGGCCTTTGGCCCTCCATGGGAAGCTAGTCTTCCTGTTCAAGGCAGCTTGCATCTGGAAGAAATCCTGTTCCATTCGGGATTGTAGGTGGCCGAGGCCAGATGCCCGGCAGAGGGAGTTGGGCACAAAGGATGGCCTGTTTCCAGGGGTAAGTAAAATCAGCTGCCCAGGTGCCTGATGTCAGTTTGTAGGAGGCCTTTGGCCCTCCAAGGGAAGCAATTCTTCCAGCTTTTGGAAGCTTCCATCTGGAAGAAATGCTGTTCCTTTCAGGATTGTAGGTGGCCGAGGCCAGGTGCCCAGCAGAGGGAGTTGGGCACAAAGGATGGCCTGTTTCCAGGGGTAAGTAAAGTCAGCTGCCCAGGTGCCTGATGTCAGTTTTTAGTCGGCCTTTGGCCCTCCAAGGGAAGCTAGTCTTCCAGTTTGTGGCAGCTTTCATCTGTTAGAAATCCTGTTCCGTTCAGGTAGTAAGTGGCCGAGGCCAGGTGCCCGGCAGATGGAGTTGGGCACAAAGGATGGCCTGTTTCCAGTGGAAAGTAACGTCAGCTGCCCAGGTGCCTGATGTCAGTTTGTAGGAGGCCTTTGGCCCTCCAAGGGAAGCAAGTCTTCCAGCTTTTGGCAGCTTGCATCTGGAAGAAATCCTGTTCCGTTCGGGACTGTAGGTGGCCGGAGCTGGGTGTCCGGCTGAGGGAATTGGGATCAAAGGATGGCCTGTTTCCAGGGGTAAGTAAAGTCAGCTGCCCAGTTTCCTGATGTCAGTTTGTAGGAGGCCTTTGGCCCTCCAAGGGAAGCTAGTCTTCCAGTTTGAGGCAGCTTGCATCTGGAAGAAATGCTGTTCCGTTCGGGATTGTAGGTGGCCGAGGCCAGGTGCCCGACAGAGGGAGTTGGGCACAAAGGATGGCCTTTTTCCATAGGTAAGTAAAGTCAGCTGCCCAGGTGCCTGATGTCAGTTTGTAGGAGGCCTTTGGCCCTCCATGGGAAGCAAGTCTTCCAGCTTTTGGCAGCTTGCATCTGGAAGTAATGCAGTTCCGTTCGGGGTATAGGTGGTCGAGGACAGGTGCCCGGCAGAGGGATTTGGGCACAAAGGATGGCCTGTTTCCAGTGGAAAGTAAAGTCAGCTGCCCAGGTGCCTGATGTCAGTTTGTAGGAGGCCTTTGGCCCTCCAAGGGAAGCTAGTCTTCCTTTTTAAGGCAGCTTACATCTGGAAGAAATGCTGTTCCGTTCGGGATTGTAGGTGGCCGAGGCCAGGTGCCCGGCAGAGTGAGTTGGGAACAAAGGATGGCCTGTTTCCAGGGGTAAGTAAAGTCAGCTGCCCAGGTGCCTGATGTCAGTTTGTAGGAGGCCTTTGGCCCTCCAAGGGAAGCAAGTCTTCCAGCTTGTGGCAGCTTGCATCTGGAAGAAATCCTGTCCCGTTCGGGATTGTAGGTGGCCGGAGCTCGGTGACGGGCAGAGGGAGTTGGGCACAAAGGATGGCCTGTTTCCAGGGGTAAGTAAAGTCAGCTGCCCAGGTACCTGATGTCAGTTTGTAGGAGGCCTTTGGCCTTCCAAGTGAAGCTAAGTCTTCCTGTTCAAGGAAGCTTACATCTGGAAGAAATCCTGATCCATTCGGGATTCTAGGTGGCCGAGGCCAGGTGCCCGGCAGAGGGAGTTGGGCACAAAGGATGGCCTGTTTCCAGTGGAAAGTAAAGTCAGCTGCCCAGGTGCCTGATGTCAGTTTGTAGGAGGCCTTTGGCCCTCCAAGGGAAGCTAGTCTTCCTTTTTAAGGCAGCTTGCATCTGGAAGAAATGCAGTTCCGTTCGGGATAGTAAGTGGCCGAGGCAAGGTGCCCGGCAGAGGGAGTTGGGCACAAAGGATGGCCAGTTTCCCAGGAAAAGTAAAGTCAGCTGCCCAGGTGCGTGATGTCAGTTTGTAGGAGGACTTTGGCCCTCCAAGGGAAGCAAGTCTTCCAGCTTATGGCAGCTTGCATCTGGAAGAAATGCTGTTCCGTTCGGGATTGTAGGTGGCCGAAGCAAGGTGCCCGGCAGAGGGAGTTGGGCACAAAGGATGGCCTGTTTCCAGGGGTAAGTAAAGTCAGCTGCCCAGGTGCCTGATGTCAGTTTGTAGGAGGCCTTTGGCCCTCCAAAAAAAGGAGGTCTTCCAGTTTGTGGCAGCTTGCATCTGTTAGAAATCCTGTTCTGTTCGGGATAGTAAGTGGCCGAGGCAAGGTGCCCGGCAGAGGGAGTTGGGCACAAAGGATGGCCTGTTTCCAGGGAAAAGTAAAGTCAGCTGCCCAGGTGCCTGATGTCAGTTTGTAGGAGGCCTTTGGCCCTCCGAGGGAATCAAGTCTTCCAGCTTGTGGCAGCTTGCATCTGGAAGAAATGCTGTTCCGTTCGGGATTGTAGGTGGCCGAGGCCTGGTGCCCGGCAGAGGGAGTTGGACACAAAGGATGGCCTGTTTCCAGGGGTAAGTAAAGTCAGCTGCCCAGGTGCCTGTTGTCTGTTTGTAGGAGGCCTTTGGCCCTCCATGGGAAGCTAGTCTTCCTGTTCAAGGCAGCTTGCATCTGGAAGAAATGCTGTTCCGTTCGGGATTGTAGGTGGCCGAGGCCAGATGCCCGGCAGAGGGAGTTGGGCACAAAAGATGGCCTGTTTCCAGGGGTAAGTAAAGTCAGCTGCCCAGGTGCCTGATGTCAGTTTGTAGGAGGCCTTTGGCCCTCCAAGGGAAGCAATTCTTCCAGCTTTTGGAAGCTTCCATCTGGAAGAAATGCTGTTCCTTTCAGGATTGTAGGTGGCCGAGGCCAGGTGCCCAGCAGAGGGAGTTGGGCACAAAGGATGGCCTGTTTCCAGGGGTAAGTAAAGTCAGCTGCCCAGGTACCTGATGTCAGTTTGTAGGAGGCCTTTGGCCCTCCACGGGAAGCAAGCCTTCCAGATTTTGGAAGCTTGCATCTGGAAGAAATGCTGTTCCGTGCGGGATTGTATGTGTCCGAGGCCTGGTGCCCGGCAGAGGGAGTTGGGCACAAAGGATGGCCTGTTTCCAGGGGTAAGTAAAGTCAGCTGCCCAGGTGCCTGATGTCAGTTTGTAGGAGGCCTTTGGCCCTCCAAGGAAAGCTAGTCTTCCTTTTTAAGGCAGCCTGCATCTGGAAGAAATGCTGTTCCGTTCGGGAATGTAGGTGGCCGAGGCCAGGTGCCCGGCAGAGGGAGTTGGGCACAAAGGATGGCCTGTTTCCAGGGATAACTAAAGTCAGCTGCCCAGGTGCCTGATGTCAGTTTGTAGGAGGCCTTTGGCCCTCCAAGGGAAGCAAGTCTTCAACCTTTTGGAAGCTTGCATCTGGAAGAAATGCTGTTCCGTTCGGGATTGTATGTGGCCGAGGCCAGGTGCCCGGCAGAGGGAGTTGGGCACAACGAATGGCCTGTTTCCAGTGGAAAGTAAAGTCAGCTGCCCAGGTGCCTGATGTCAGTTTGTAGGAGGCCTTTGGCCCTCCAAGGGAAGCTAGTCTTCCTTTTTAAGGCAGCTTACATCTGGAAGAAATCCTGTTCCGTTCGGGATTGTAGGTGGCCGAGGCCTGGTGCCCGGCAGAGGGAGTTGGGAACAAAGGATGGCCTGTTTCCAGATGTAAGTAAAGTCAGCTGCCCAGGTGCCTGATGTCAGTTTTTAGGAGGCCTTTGGCCCTCCAAGGGAAGCTAGTCTTTCTTTTTAAGGCGGCCTTCATCTGGAAGAAATCCTGTTCCGTTCGGGATTGTAGGTGGCCGAGGCCAGGTTCCCGGCTGAGGGAGTTGGGCACAAGGGATGGCCTGTTTCCAGGGGTAAGTAAAGTCAGCTGCCCAGGTGCCTGATGTCAGTTTGTAGGAGGCCTTTGGCCCTCCAAGGGAAGCAAGTCTTCCAGCTTGTGGCAGCTTGCATCTGGAAGAAATCCTGTTCCGTTCGGGATTGTAGGTGGCCGGAGCTCGGTGACGGGCAGAGGGAGTTGGGCACAAAGGATGGCCTGTTTCCAGTAGTTAAGTAAAGTCAGCTGCCCAGGTGCCTGTTGTCCGTTTGTAGGAGGCCTTTGGCCCTCCATGGGAAGCTAGTCTTCCTGTTCAAGGCAGCTTGCATCTGGAAGAAATCCTGTTCCATTCGGGATTGTAGGTGGCCGAGGCCAGATGCCCGGCAGAGGGAGTTGGGCACAAAGGATGGCCTGTTTCCAGGGGTAAGTAAAATCAGCTGCCCAGGTGCCTGATGTCAGTTTGTAGGAGGCCTTTGGCCCTCCAAGGGAAGCAATTCTTCCAGCTTTTGGAAGCTTCCATCTGGAAGAAATGCTGTTCCTTTCAGGATTGTAGGTGGCCGAGGCCAGGTGCCCAGCAGAGGGAGTTGGGCACAAAGGATGGCCTGTTTCCAGGGGTAAGTAAAGTCAGCTGCCCAGGTGCCTGATGTCAGTTTTTAGTCGGCCTTTGGCCCTCCAAGGGAAGCTAGTCTTCCAGTTTGTGGCAGCTTGCATCTGTTAGAAATCCTGTTCCGTTCAGGTAGTAAGTGGCCGAGGCCAGGTGCCCGGCAGATGGAGTTGGGCACAAAGGATGGCCTGTTTCCAGTGGAAAGTAACGTCAGCTGCCCAGGTGCCTGATGTCAGTTTGTAGGAGGCCTTTGGCCCTCCAAGGGAAGCAAGTCTTCCAGCTTTTGGCAGCTTGCATCTGGAAGAAATCCTGTTCCGTTCGGGACTGTAGGTGGCCGGAGCTGGGTGTCCGGCTGAGGGAATTGGGATCAAAGGATGGCCTGTTTCCAGGGGTAAGTAAAGTCAGCTGCCCAGTTTCCTGATGTCAGTTTGTAGGAGGCCTTTGGCCCTCCAAGGGAAGCTAGTCTTCCAGTTTGAGGCAGCTTACATCTGGAAGAAATGCTGTTCCGTTCGGGATTGTAGGTGGCCGAGGCCAGGTGCCCGACAGAGGGAGTTGGGCACAAAGGATGGCCTTTTTCCATAGGTAAGTAAAGTCAGCTGCCCAGGTGCCTGATGTCAGTTTGTAGGAGGCCTTTGGCCCTCCATGGGAAGCAAGTCTTCCAGCTTTTGGCAGCTTGCATCTGGAAGAAATGCAGTTCCGTTCGGGGTATAGGTGGTCGAGGACAGGTGCCCGGCAGAGGGATTTGGGCACAAAGGATGGCCTGTTTCCAGTGGAAAGTAAAGTCAGCTGCCCAGGTGCCTGATGTCAGTTTGTAGGAGGCCTTTGGCCCTCCAAGGGAAGCTAGTCTTCCTTTTTAAGGCAGCTTACATATGGAAGAAATGCTGTTCCGTTCGGGATTGTAGGTGGCCGAGGCCAGGTGCCCGGCAGAGTGAGTTGGGAACAAAGGATGGCCTGTTTCCAGGGGTAAGTAAAGTCAGCTGCCCAGGTGCCTGATGTCAGTTTGTAGGAGGCCTTTGGCCCTCCAAGGGAAGCAAGTCTTCCAGCTTGTGGCAGCTTGCATCTGGAAGAAATCCTGTTCCGTTCGGGATTGTAGGTGGCCGGAGCTCGGTGACGGGCAGAGGGAGTTGGGCACAAAGGATGGCCTGTTTCCAGGGGTAAGTAAAGTCAGCTGCCCAGGTACCTGATGTCAGTTTGTAGGAGGCCTTTGGCCTTCCAAGGGAAGCTAAGTCTTCCTGTTCAAGGAAGCTTACATCTGGAAGAAATCCTGATCCATTCGGGATTCTAGGTGGCCGAGGCCAGGTGCCCGGCAGAGGGAGTTGGGCACAAAGGATGGCCTGTTTCCAGTGGAAAGTAAAGTCAGCTGCCCAGGTGCCTGATGTCAGTTTGTAGGAGGCCTTTGGCCCTCCAAGGGAAGCTAGTCTTCCTTTTTAAGGCAGCTTGCATCTGGAAGAAATGCAGTTCCGTTCGGGATAGTAAGTGGCCGAGGCAAGGTGCCCGGCAGAGGGAGTTGGGCACAAAGGATGGCCAGTTTCCCAGGAAAAGTAAAGTCAGCTGCCCAGGTGCGTGATGTCAGTTTGTAGGAGGACTTTGGCCCTCCAAGGGAAGCAAGTCTTCCAGCTTATGGCAGCTTGCATCTGGAAGAAATGCTGTTCCGTTCGGGATTGTAGGTGGCCGAAGCAAGGTGCCCGGCAGAGGGAGTTGGGCACAAAGGATGGCCTGTTTCCAGGGGTAAGTAAAGTCAGCTGCCCAGGTGCCTGATGTCAGTTTGTAGGAGGCCTTTGGCCCTCCAAAAAAAGGAGGTCTTCCAGTTTGTGGCAGCTTGCATCTGTTAGAAATCCTGTTCTGTTCGGGATAGTAAGTGGCCGAGGCAAGGTGCCCGGCAGAGGGAGTTGGGCACAAAGGATGGCCTGTTTCCAGGGAAAAGTAAAGTCAGCTGCCCAGGTGCCTGATGTCAGTTTGTAGGAGGCCTTTGGCCCTCCGAGGGAATCAAGTCTTCCAGCTTGTGGCAGCTTGTATCTGGAAGAAATGCTGTTCCGTTCGGGATTGTAGGTGGCCGAGGCCAGGTGCCCGGCAGAGGGAATTGGGCACAAAGGATGGCCTGTTTCCAGAGGAAAGTAAAGTCAGCTGCCCAGGTGCCTGATGTCAGTTTGTAGAAGGCCTTTGGCCCTTAAACGAAAGCAAGTCTTCCAGTTTGTGGCAGCTTGCATCTGGAAGAAATGCTGTTCCGTTCGGGATTGTAGGTGGCCGAGGCCTGGTGCCCGGCAGAGGGAGTTGAGAACAAAGGATGGCCTGTTTCCAGGGGTAAGTAAAGTCAGCTGCCCAGGTGCCTGATGTCAGTTTGTAGGAGGCCTTTGGCCCTCCAAGGGAAGCTTGTCTTCCAGTTTGTGGCAGCTTGCATCTGCAAGAAATCCTGTTCCGTTCGAGATTGTAGGTGGCCGAGGCCAGATGCCCGGCAGAGGGAGCTGGGCACAAAGGATGCCCTGTTTCCAGGGGTAAGTAAAGTCAGCTGCCCAGGTGCCTGTTGTCCGTTTGTAGGAGGCCTTTGGCCCTCCATGGGAAGCTAGTCTTCCTGTTCAAGGCAGCTTGCATCTGGAAGAAATGCTGTTCCGTTCGGGATTGTAGGTGGCCGAGGCCAGATGCCCGGCAGAGGGAGTTGGGCACAAAAGATGGCCTGTTTCCAGGGGTAAGTAAAGTCAGCTGCCCAGGTGCCTGATGTCAGTTTGTAGGAGGCCTTTGGCCCTCCAAGGGAAGCAATTCTTCCAGCTTTTTGGAAGCTTCCATCTGGAAGAAATGCTGTTCCTTTCAGGATTGTAGGTGGCCGAGGCCAGGTTCCCGGCTGAGGGAGTTGGGCACAAAGGATGGCCTGTTTCCAGGGGTAAGTAAAGTCAGCTGCCCAGGTGCCTGATGTCAGTTTGTAGGAGGCCTTTGGCCCTCCAAGGGAAGCAAGTCTTCCAGTTTGTGGCAGCTTGCATCTGGAAGAAATCCTGTCCCGTTCGGGATTGTAGGTGGCCGGAGCTCGGTGACGGGCAGAGGGAGTTGGGCACAAAGGATGGCCTGTTTCCAGGGGTAAGTAAAGTCAGCTGCCCAGGTACCTGATGTCAGTTTGTAGGAGGCCTTTGGCCTTCCAAGGGAAGCTAAGTCTTCCTGTTCAAGGAAGCTTACATCTGGAAGAAATCCTGATCCATTCGGGATTCTAGGTGGCCGAGGCCAGGTGCCCGGCAGAGGGAGTTGGGCACAAAAGGATGGCCTGTTTCCAGTGGAAAGTAAAGTCAGCTGCCCAGGTGCCTGATGTCAGTTTGTAGGAGGCCTTTGGCCCTCCAAGGGAAGCTAGTCTTCCTTTTTAAGGCAGCTTGCATCTGGAAGAAATGCAGTTCCGTTCGGGATAGTAAGTGGCCGAGGCAAGGTGCCCGGCAGAGGGAGTTGGGCACAAAGGATGGCCAGTTTCCCAGGAAAAGTAAAGTCAGCTGCCCAGGTGCGTGATGTCAGTTTGTAGGAGGACTTTGGCCCTCCAAGGGAAGCAAGTCTTCCAGCTTATGGCAGCTTGCATCTGGAAGAAATGCTGTTCCGTTCGGGATTGTAGGTGGCCGAAGCAAGGTGCCCGGCAGAGGGAGTTGGGCACAAAAGGATGGCCTGTTTCCAGGGGTAAGTAAAGTCAGCTGCCCAGGTGCCTGATGTCAGTTTGTAGGAGGCCTTTGGCCCTCCAAAAAAAGGAGGTCTTCCAGTTTGTGGCAGCTTGCATCTGTTAGAAATCCTGTTTAGAAATCTGTTCTGTTCGGGATAGTAAGTGGCCGAGGCAAAGGTGCCCGGCAGAGGGAGTTGGGCACAAAGGATGGCCTGTTTCCAGGGAAAAGTAAAGTCAGCTGCCCAGGTGCCTGATGTCAGTTTGTAGGAGGCCTTTGGCCCTCCGAGGGAATCAAGTCTTCCAGCTTGTGGCAGCTTGCATCTGGAAGAAATGCTGTTCCGTTCGGGATTGTAGGTGGCCGAGGCCTGGTGCCCGGCAGAGGGAGTTGGACACAAAGGATGGCCTGTTTCCAGGGTAAGTAAAGTCAGCTGCCCAGGTGCCTGATGTCAGTTTGTAGGAGGCCTTTGGCCCTCCAAGGGAAGCTTGTCTTCCAGTTTGTGGCAGCTTGCATCTGCAAGAAATCCTGTTCCGTTCGAGATTGTAGGTGACCGAGGCCAGATGCCGGCAGAGGGAGCTGGCACAAAGGATGCCCTGTTTCCAAAGGTAAGTAAAGTCAGCTGCCCAGGTGCCTGTTGTCCGTTTGTAGGAGGCCTTTGGCCCTCCATGGGAAGCTAGTCTTCCTGTTCAAGGCAGCTTGCATCTGGAAGAAATGCTGTTCCGTTCGGGATTGTAGGTGGCCGAGGCCAGAATGCCCGGCAGAGGGAGTTGGGCACAAAAGATGGCCTGTTTCCAGGGGTAAGTAAAGTCAGCTGCCAGGTGCCTGATGTCAGTTTGTAGGAGGCCTTTGGCCTCCAAGGGAAGCAATTCTTCCAGCTTTTGGAAGCTTCCATCTGGAAGAAATGCTGTTCCTTTCAGGATTGTAGGTGGCCGAGGCCAGGTGCCCAGCAGAGGGAGTTGGGCACAAAGGATGGCCTGTTTTCCAGGGGTAAGTAAAGTCAGCTGCCCAGGTACCTGATGTCAGTTTGTAGGAGGCCTTTGCCCTCCACGGGAGCAAGCCTTCCAGATTTTGGAAGCTTGCATCTGGAAGAAATGCTGTTCCGTGCGGGATTGTATGTGTCCGAGGCCTGGTGCCCGGCAGAGGGAGTTGGGCACAAAGGATGGCCTGTTTCCAGGGGTAAGTAAAGTCAGCTGCCCAGGTGCCTGATGTCAGTTTGTAGGAGGCCTTTGGCCCTCCAAGGAAAGCTAGTCTTCCTTTTTAAGGCAGCCTGCATCTGGAAGAAATGCTGTTCCGTTCGGGAATGTAGGTGGCCGAGGCCAGGTGCCCGGCAGAGGGAGTTGGGCACAAAGGATGGCCTGTTTCCAGGGATAACTAAAGTCAGCTGCCCAGGTGCCTGATGTCAGTTTGTAGGAGGCCTTTGGCCCTCCAAAAAAAAAGGTCTTCCAGTTTGTGGCAGCTTGCATCTGTTAGAAATCCTGTTCTGTTCGGGATAGTAAGTGGCCGAAGCAAGGTGCCCGGCAGAGGGAGTTGGGCACAAAGGATGGCCTGTTTCCAGGGAAAAGTAAAGTCAGCTGCCCAGGTGCCTGATGTCAGTTTGTAGGAGGCCTTTGGCCCTCCGAGGGAATCAAGTCTTCAGCTTGTGGCAGCTTGTATCTGGAAGAAATGCTGTTCCGTTCGGGATTGTAGGTGGCCGAGGCCAGGTGCCCGGCAGAGGGAATTGGGCACAAAGGATGGCCTGTTTCCAGAGGAAAGTAAAGTCAGCTGCCCAGGTGCCTGATGTCAGTTTGTAGAAGGCCTTTGGCCCTTAAACGAAAGCAAGTCTTCCAGTTTGTGGCAGCTTGCATCTGGAAGAAATGCTGTTCCGTTCGGGATTGTAGGTGGCCGAGGCCTGGTGCCCGGCAGAGGGAGTTGAGAACAAAGGATGGCCTGTTTCCAGGGGTAAGTAAAGTCAGCTGCCCAGGTGCCTGATGTCAGTTTGTAGGAGGCCTTTGGCCTCCAAGGGAAGCTTGTCTTCCAGTTTGTGGCAGCTTGCATCTGCAAGAAATCCTGTTCCGTTCGAGATTGTAGGTGGCCGAGGCCAGATGTTCGGCAGAGGGAGCTGGGCACAAAGGATGCCCTGTTTCCAAGGTAAGTAAAGTCAGCTGCCCAGGTGCCTGTTGTCCGTTTGTAGGAGGCCTTTGGCCCTCCATGGGAAGCTAGTCTTCCTGTTCAAGGCAGCTTGCATCTGGAAGAAATGCTGTTCCGTTCGGGATTGTAGGTGGCCGAGGCCAGATGCCCGGCAGAGGGAGTTGGGCACAAAGATGGCCTGTTTCCAGGGGTAAGTAAAGTCAGCTGCCCAGGTGCCTGATGTCAGTTTGTAGGAGGCCTTTGGCCCTCCAAGGGAAGCAATTCTTCCAGCTTTTGGAAGCTTCCATCTGGAAGAAATGCTGTTCCTTTCAGGATTGTAGGTGGCCGAGGCCAGGTTCCCGGCTGAGGGAGTTGGGCACAAAGGATGGCCTGTTTCCAGGGGTAAGTAAAGTCAGCTGCCCAGGTGCCTGATGTCAGTTTGTAGGAGGCCTTTGGCCTCCAAGGGAAGCAAGTCTTCCAGCTTGTGGCAGCTTGCATCTGGAAGAAATCCTGTCCCGTTCGGGATTGTAGGTGGCCGGAGCTCGTGACGGGCAGAGGGAGTTGGGCACAAAGGATGGCCTGTTTCCAGGGGTAAGTAAAGTCAGCTGCCCAGGTACCTGATGTCAGTTTGTAGGAGGCCTTTGCCTTCCAAGGGAAGCTAAGTCTTCCTGTTCAAGGAAGCTTACATCTGGAAGAAATCCTGATCCATTCGGGATTCTAGGTGGCCGAGGCCAGGTGCCCGGCAGAGGGAGTTGGGCACAAAGGATGGCCTGTTTCCAGTGGAAAGTAAAGTCAGCTGCCCAGGTGCCTGATGTCAGTTTGTAGGAGGCCTTTGGCCCTCCAAGGGAAGCTAGTCTTCCTTTTTAAGGCAGCTTGCATCTGGAAGAAATGCAGTTCCGTTCGGGATAGTAAGTGGCCGAGGCAAGGTGCCCGGCAGAGGGAGTTGGGCACAAAGGATGGCCAGTTTCCCAGGAAAAGTAAAGTCAGCTGCCCAGGTGCGTGATGTCAGTTTGTAGGAGGACTTTGGCCCTCCAAGGGAAGCAAGTCTTCCAGCTTATGGCAGCTTGCATCTGGAAGAAATGCTGTTCCGTTCGGGATTGTAGGTGGCCGAAGCAAGGTGCCCGGCAGAGGGAGTTGGGCACAAAGGATGGCCTGTTTCCAGGGGTAAGTAAAGTCAGCTGCCCAGGTGCCTGATGTCAGTTTGTAGGAGGCCTTTGGCCCTCCAAAAAAAGGAGGTCTTCCAGTTTGTGGCAGCTTGCATCTGTTAGAAATCCTGTTCTGTTCGGGATAGTAAGTGGCCGAGGCAAGGTGCCCGGCAGAGGGAGTTGGGCACAAAGGATGGCCTGTTTCCAGGGAAAAGTAAAGTCAGCTGCCCAGGTGCCTGATGTCAGTTTGTAGGAGGCCTTTGGCCCTCCGAGGGAATCAAGTCTTCCAGCTTGTGGCAGCTTGCATCTGGAAGAAATGCTGTTCCGTTCGGGATTGTAGGTGGCCGAGGCCTGGTGCCCGGCAGAGGGAGTTGGACACAAAGGATGGCCTGTTTCCAGGGGTAAGTAAAGTCAGCTGCCCAGGTGCCTGTTGTCTGTTTGTAGGAGGCCTTTGGCCCTCCATGGGAAGCTAGTCTTCCTGTTCAAGGCAGCTTGCATCTGGAAGAAATGCTGTTCCGTTCGGGATTGTAGGTGGCCGAGGCCAGATGCCCGGCAGAGGGAGTTGGGCACAAAAGATGGCCTGTTTCCAGGGGTAAGTAAAGTCAGCTGCCCAGGTGCCTGATGTCAGTTTGTAGGAGCCTTTGGCCCTCCAAGGGAAGCAATTCTTCCAGCTTTTGGAAGCTTCCATCTGGAAGAAATGCTGTTCCTTTCAGGATTGTAGGTGGCCGAGGCCAGGTGCCCAGCAGAGGGAGTTGGGCACAAAGGATGGCCTGTTTCCAGGGGTAAGTAAAGTCAGCTGCCCAGGTACCTGATGTCAGTTTGTAGGAGGCCTTTGGCCCTCCACGGGAAGCAAGCCTTCCAGATTTTGGAAGCTTGCATCTGGAAGAAATGCTGTTCCGTGCGGGATTGTATGTGTCCGAGGCCTGGTGCCCCGGCAGAGGGAGTTGGGCACAAAGGATGGCCTGTTTCCAGGGGTAAGTAAAGTCAGCTGCCCAGGTGCCTGATGTCAGTTTGTAGGAGGCCTTTGGCCCTCCAAGGAAAGCTAGTCTTCCTTTTTAAGGCAGCCTGCATCTGGAAGAAATGCTGTTCCGTTCGGGAATGTAGGTGGCCGAGGCCAGGTGCCCGGCAGAGGGAGTTGGGCACAAAGGATGGCCTGTTTCCAGGGATAACTAAAGTCAGCTGCCCAGGTGCCTGATGTCAGTTTGTAGGAGGCCTTTGGCCCTCCAAGGGAAGCAAGTCTTCAACCTTTTGGAAGCTTGCATCTGGAAGAAATGCTGTTCCGTTCGGGATTGTATGTGGCCGAGGCCAGGTGCCCGGCAGAGGGAGTTGGGCACAACGAATGGCCTGTTTCCAGTGGAAAGTAAAGTCAGCTGCCCAGGTGCCTGATGTCAGTTTGTAGGAGGCCTTTGGCCCTCCAAGGGAAGCTAGTCTTCCTTTTTAAGGCAGCTTACATCTGGAAGAAATCCTGTTCCGTTCGGGATTGTAGGTGGCCGAGGCCTGGTGCCCGGCAGAGGGAGTTGGGAACAAAGGATGGCCTGTTTCCAGATGTAAGTAAAGTCAGCTGCCCAGGTGCCTGATGTCAGTTTTTAGGAGGCCTTTGGCCCTCCAAGGGAAGCTAGTCTTTCTTTTTAAGGCGGCCTTCATCTGGAAGAAATCCTGTCCGTTCGGGATTGTAGGTGGCCGAGGCCAGGTTCCCGGCTGAGGGAGTTGGGCACAAGGGATGGCCTGTTTCCAGGGGTAAGTAAAGTCAGCTGCCCCAGGTGCCTGATGTCAGTTTGTAGAGGCCTTTGGCCCTCCAAGGGAAGCAAGTCTTCCAGCTTGTGGCAGCTTGCATCTGGAAGAAATCTGTTCCGTTCGGGATTGTAGGTGGCCGGAGCTCGGTGACGGGCAGAGGGAGTTGGGCACAAAGGATGGCCTGTTTCCAGTAGTTAAGTAAAGTCAGCTGCCCAGGTGCCTGTTGTCCGTTTGTAGGAGGCCTTTGGCCCTCCATGGGAAGCTAGTCTTCCTGTTCAAGGCAGCTTGCATCTGGAAGAAATCCTGTTCCATTCGGGATTGTAGGTGGCCGAGGCCAGATGCCCGGCAGAGGGAGTTGGGCACAAAGGATGGCCTGTTTCCAGGGGTAAGTAAAATCAGCTGCCCAGGTGCCTGATGTCAGTTTGTAGGAGGGCCTTTGGCCCTCCAAGGGAAGCAATTCTTCCAGCTTTTGGAAGCTTCCATCTGGAAGAAATGCTGTTCCTTTCAGGATTGTAGGTGGCCGAGGCCAGGTGCCCAGCAGAGGGAGTTGGGCACAAAGGATGGCCTGTTTCCAGGGGTAAGTAAAGTCAGCTGCCCAGGTGCCTGATGTCAGTTTTTAGTCGGCCTTTGGCCCTCCAAGGGAAGCTAGTCTTCCAGTTTTGTGGCAGCTTGCATCTGTTAGAAATCCTGTTCCGTTCAGGTAGTAAGTGGCCGAGGCCAGGTGCCCGGCAGATGGAGTTGGGGCACAAAGGATGGCCTGTTTCCAGTGGAAAGTAACGTCAGCTGCCCAGGTGCCTGATGTCAGTTTGTAGGAGGCCTTTGGCCCTCCAAGGGAAGCAAGTCTTCCAGCTTTTGGCAGCTTGCATCTGGAAGAAATCCTGTTCCGTTCGGGACTGTAGGTGGCCGGAGCTGGGTGTCCGGCTGAGGGAATTGGATCAAAGGATGGCCTGTTTCCAGGGGTAAGTAAAGTCAGCTGCCCAGTTTCCTGATGTCAGTTTGTAGGAGGCCTTTGGCCCTCCAAGGGAAGCTAGTCTTCCAGTTTGAGGCAGCTTGCATCTGGAAGAAATGCTGTTCCGTTCGGGATTGTAGGTGGCCGAGGCCAGGTGCCCGACAGAGGGAGTTGGGCACAAAGGATGGCCTTTTTCCATAGGTAAGTAAAGTCAGCTGCCCAGGTGCCTGATGTCAGTTTGTAGGAGGCCTTTGGCCCTCCATGGGAAGCAAGTCTTCCAGCTTTTGGCAGCTTGCATCTGGAAGAAATGCAGTTCCGTTCGGGGTATAGGTGGTCGAGGACAGGTGCCCGGCAGAGGGATTTGGGCACAAAGGATGGCCTGTTTCCAGTGGAAAGTAAAGTCAGCTGCCCAGGTGCCTGATGTCAGTTTGTAGGAGGCCTTTGGCCCTCCAAGGGAAGCTAGTCTTCCTTTTAAGGCAGCTTACATCTGGAAGAAATGCTGTTCCGTTCGGGATTGTAGGTGGCCGAGGCCAGGTGCCCGGCAGAGTGAGTTGGGAACAAAGGATGGCCTGTTTCCAGGGGTAAGTAAAGTCAGCTGCCCAGGTGCCTGATGTCAGTTTGTAGGAGGCCTTTGGCCCTCCAAGGGAAGCAAGTCTTCCAGCTTGTGGCAGCTTGCATCTGGAAGAAATCCTGTTCCGTTCGGGATTGTAGGTGGCCGGAGCTCGGTGACGGGCAGAGGGAGTTGGGCACAAAGGATGGCCTGTTTCCAGGGGTAAGTAAAGTCAGCTGCCCAGGTACCTGATGTCAGTTTGTAGGAGGCCGTGGCCTTCCAAGGGAAGCTAAGTCTTCCTGTTCAAGGAAGCTTACATCTGGAAGAAATCCTGATCCATTCGGGATTCTAGGTGGCCGAGGCCAGGTGCCCGGCAGAGGGAGTTGGGCACAAAGGATGGCCTGTTTCCAGTGGAAAGTAAAGTCAGCTGCCCAGGTGCCTGATGTCAGTTTGTAGGAGGCCTTTGGCCCTCCAAGGGAAGCTAGTCTTCCTTTTTAAGGCAGCTTGCATCTGGAAGAAATGCAGTTCCGTTCGGGATAGTAAGTGGCCGAGGCAAGGTGCCCGGCAGAGGGAGTTGGGCACAAAGGATGGCCAGTTTCCCAGGAAAAGTAAAGTCAGCTGCCCAGGTGCGTGATGTCAGTTTGTAGGAGGACTTTGGCCCTCCAAGGGAAGCAAGTCTTCCAGCTTATGGCAGCTTGCATCTGGAAGAAATGCTGTTCCGTTCGGGATTGTAGGTGGCCGAGTCTCGGTGCCCGGCAGAGGGAGTTGGGCAAAAAGGATGGCCTGTTTCCAGGGGTAAGTAAAGTCAGCTGCCCAGGTGCCTGATGTCAGTTTGTAGGAGGCCTTTGGCCCTCCAAAAAAAAGGAGGTCTTCCAGTTTGTGGCAGCTTGCATCTGTTAGAAATCCTGTTCTGTTCGGGATAGTAAGTGGCCGAGGCAAGGTGCCCGGCAGAGGGAGTTGGGCACAAAGGATGGCCTGTTTCCAGGGAAAAGTAAAGTCAGCTGCCCAGGTGCCTGATGTCAGTTTGTAGGAGGCCTTTGGCCCTCCGAGGGAATCAAGTCTTCCAGCTTGTGGCAGCTTGTATCTGGAAGAAATGCTGTTCCGTTCGGGATTGTAGGTGGCCGAGGCCAGGTGCCCGGCAGAGGGAATTGGCACAAAGGATGGCCTGTTTCCAGAGGAAAGTAAAGTCAGCTGCCCAGGTGCCTGATGTCAGTTTGTAGAAGGCCTTTGGCCCTTAAACGAAAGCAAGTCTTCCAGTTTGTGGCAGCTTGCATCTGGAAGAAATGCTGTTCCGTTCGGGATTGTAGGTGGCCGAGGCCTGGTGCCCGGCAGAGGGAGTTGAGAACAAAGGATGGCCTGTTTCCAGGGGTAAGTAAAGTCAGCTGCCCAGGTGCCTGATGTCAGTTTGTAGGAGGCCTTTGGCCCTCCAAGGGAAGCTTGTCTTCCAGTTTGTGGCAGCTTGCATCTGCAAGAAATCCTGTTCCGTTCGAGATTGTAGGTGGCCGAGGCCAGATGCCCGGCAGAGGGAGCTGGGCACAAAGGATGCCCTGTTTCCAGGGGTAAGTAAAGTCAGCTGCCCAGGTGCCTGTTGTCCGTTTGTAGGAGGCCTTTGGCCCTCCATGGGAAGCTAGTCTTCCTGTTCAAGGCAGCTTGCATCTGGAAGAAATGCTGTTCCGTTCAGGATTGTAGGTGGCCGAGGCCAGATGCCCGGCAGAGGGAGTTGGGCACAAAAGATGGCCTGTTTCCAGGGGTAAGTAAAGTCAGCTGCCCAGGTGCCTGATGTCAGTTTGTAGGAGGCCTTTGGCCCTCCAAGGGAAGCAATTCTTCCAGCTTTTGGAAGCTTCCATCTGGAAGAAATGCTGTTCCTTTCAGGATTGTAGGTGGCCGAGGCCAGGTTCCCGGCTGAGGGAGTTGGGCACAAAGGATGGCCTGTTTCCAGGGGTAAGTAAAGTCAGCTGCCCAGGTGCCTGATGTCAGTTTGTAGGAGGCCTTTGGCCCTCCAAGGGAAGCAAGTCTTCCAGCTTGTGGCAGCTTGCATCTGGAAGAAATCCTGTCCCGTTCGGGATTGTAGGTGGCCGGAGCTCGGTGACGGGCAGAGGGAGTTGGGCACAAAGGATGGCCTGTTTCCAGGGGTAAGTAAAGTCAGCTGCCCAGGTACCTGATGTCAGTTTGTAGGAGGCCTTTGGCCTTCCAAGGGAAGCTAAGTCTTCCTGTTCAAGGAAGCTTACATCTGGAAGAAATCCTGATCCATTCGGGATTCTAGGGTGGCCGAGGCCAGGTGCCCGGCAGAGGGAGTTGGGCACAAAGGATGGCCTGTTTCCAGTGGAAAGTAAAGTCAGCTGCCAGGTGCCTGATGTCAATTTGTAGGAGGCCTTTGGCCCTCAAGGGAAGCTAGTCTTCCTTTTTTAAGGCAGCTTGCATCTGGAAGAAATGCAGTTCCGTTCGGGATAGTAAGTGGCCGAGGCAAGGTGCCCGGCAGAGGGAGTTGGGCACAAAGGATGGCCAGTTTCCCAGGAAAAGTAAAGTCAGCTGCCCAGGTGCGTGATGTCAGTTTGTAGGAGGACTTTGGCCCTCCAAGGGAAGCAAGTCTTCCAGCTTATGGCAGCTTGCATCTGGAAGAAATGCTGTTCCGTTCGGGATTGTAGGTGGCCGAAGCAAGGTGCCCGCAGAGGGAGTTGGGCACAAAGGATGGCCTGTTTCCAGGGGTAAGTAAAGTCAGCTGCCCAGGTGCCTGATGTCAGTTTGTAGGAGGCCTTTGGCCCTCCAAAAAAAGGAGGTCTTCCAGTTTGTGGCAGCTTGCATCTGTTAGAAATCCTGTTCTGTTCGGGATAGTAAGTGGCCGAGGCAAGGTGCCCGGCAGAGGGAGTTGGGCACAAAGGATGGCCTGTTTCCAGGGAAAAGTAAAGTCAGCTGCCCAGGTGCCTGATGTCAGTTTGTAGGAGGCCTTTGGCCCTCCGAGGGAATCAAGTCTTCCAGCTTGTGGCAGCTTGCATCTGGAAGAAATGCTGTTCCGTTCGGATTGTAGGTGGCCGAGGCCTGGTGCCCGGCAGAGGGAGTTGGACACAAAGGATGGCCTGTTTCCAGGGGTAAGTAAAGTCAGCTGCCCAGGTGCCTGATGTCAGTTTGTAGGAGGCCTTTGGCCCTCCAAGGGAAGCTTGTCTTCCAGTTTGTGGCAGCTTGCATCTGCAAGAAATCCTGTTCCGTTCGAGATTGTAGGTGGCCGAGGCCAGATGCCCGGCAGAGGGAGCTGGGCACAAAGGATGCCCTGTTTCCAAAGGTAAGTAAAGTCAGCTGCCCAGGTGCCTGTTGTCCGTTTGTAGGAGGCCTTTGGCCCTCCATGGGAAGCTAGTCTTCCTGTTCAAGGCAGCTTGCATCTGGAAGAAATGCTGTTCCGTTCGGGATTGTAGGTGGCCGAGGCCAGATGCCCGGCAGAGGGAGTTGGGCACAAAAGATGGCCTGTTTCCAGGGGTAAGTAAAGTCAGCTGCCCAGGTGCCTGATGTCAGTTTGTAGGAGGCCTTTGGCCCTCCAAGGGAAGCAATTCTTCCAGCTTTTGGAAGCTTCCATCTGGAAGAAATGCTGTTCCTTTCAGGATTGTAGGTGGCCGAGGCCAGGTGCCCAGCAGAGGGAGTTGGGCACAAAGGATGGCCTGTTTCCAGGGGTAAGTAAAGTCAGCTGCCCAGGTACCTGATGTCAGTTTGTAGGAGGCCTTTGGCCCTCCACGGGAAGCAAGCCTTCCAGATTTTGGAAGCTTGCATCTGGAAGAAATGCTGTTCCGTGCGGGATTGTATGTGTCCGAGGCCTGGTGCCCGGCAGAGGGAGTTGGGCACAAAGGATGGCCTGTTTCCAGGGGTAAGTAAAGTCAGCTGCCCAGGTGCCTGATGTCAGTTTGTAGGAGGCCTTTGGCCCTCCAAGGAAAGCTAGTCTTCCTTTTTAAGGCAGCCTGCATCTGGAAGAAATGCTGTTCCGTTCGGGAATGTAGGTGGCCGAGGCCAGGTGCCCGGCAGAGGGAGTTGGGCACAAAGGATGGCCTGTTTCCAGGGATAACTAAAGTCAGCTGCCAGGTGCCTGATGTCAGTTTGTAGGAGGCCTTTGGCCCTCCAAGGGAAGCAAGTCTTCAACCTTTTGGAAGCTTGCATCTGGAAGAAATGCTGTTCCGTTCGGGATTGTATGTGGCCGAGGCCAGGTGCCCGGCAGAGGGAGTTGGGCACAACGAATGGCCTGTTTCCAGTGGAAAGTAAAGTCAGCTGCCCAGGTGCCTGATGTCAGTTTGTAGGAGGCCTTTGGCCCTCCAAGGGAAGCTAGTCTTCCTTTTTAAGGCAGCTTACATCTGGAAGAAATCCTGTTCCGTTCGGGATTGTAGGTGGCCGAGGCCTGGTGCCCGGCAGAGGGAGTTGGGAACAAAGGATGGCCTGTTTCCAGATGTAAGTAAAGTCAGCTGCCCAGGTGCCTGATGTCAGTTTTTAGGAGGCCTTTGGCCCTCCAAGGGAAGCTAGTCTTTCTTTTAAGGCGGCCTTCATCTGGAAGAAATGCTGTTCCGTTCGGGATTGTAGGTGGCCGAGGCCAGGTTCCCGGCTGAGGGAGTTGGGCACAAGGGATGGCCTGTTTCCAGGGGTAAGTAAAGTCAGCTGCCCAGGTGCCTGATGTCAGTTTGTAGGAGGCCTTTGGCCCTCCAAGGGAAGCAAGTCTTCCAGCTTGTGGCAGCTTGCATCTGGAAGAAATCCTGTTCCGTTCGGGATTGTAGGTGGCCGGAGCTCGGTGACGGGCAGAGGGAGTTGGGCACAAAGGATGGCCTGTTTCCAGGGGTAAGTAAAATCAGCTGCCAGGTGCCTGATGTCAGTTTGTAGGAGGCCTTTGGCCCTCCAAGGGAAGCAATTCTTCCAGCTTTTGGAAGCTTCCATCTGGAAGAAATGCTGTTCCTTTCAGGATTGTAGGTGGCCGAGGCCAGGTGCCCAGCAGAGGGAGTTGGGCACAAAGGATGGCCTGTTTCCAGGGGTAAGTAAAGTCAGCTGCCCAGGTGCCTGATGTCTGTTTTTAGTCGGCCTTTGGCCCTCCAAGGGAAGCTAGTCTTCCAGTTTGTGGCAGCTTGCATCTGTTAGAAATCCTGTTCCGTTCAGGTAGTAAGTGGCCGAGGCCAGGTGCCCGGCAGATGGAGTTGGGCACAAAGGATGGCCTGTTTCCAGTGGAAAGTAACGTCAGCTGCCCAGGTGCCTGATGTCAGTTTGTAGGAGGCCTTTGGCCCTCCAAGGGAAGCAAGTCTTCCAGCTTTTGGCAGCTTGCATCTGGAAGAAATCCTGTTCCGTTCGGGACTGTAGGTGGCCGGAGCTGGGTGTCCGGCTGAGGGAATTGGGCACAAAGGATGGCCTGTTTCCAGGGGTAAGTAAAGTCAGCTGCCCAGTTTCCTGATGTCAGTTTGTAGGAGGCCTTTGGCCCTCCAAGGGAAGCAAGTCTTCCAGTTTGAGGCAGCTTGCATCTGGAAGAAATGCTGTTCCGTTCGGGATTGTAGGTGGCCGAGGCCAGGTGCCCGACAGAGGGAGTTGGGCACAAAGGATGGCCTTTTTCCATAGGTAAGTAAAGTCAGCTGCCCAGGTGCCTGATGTCAGTTTGTAGGAGGCCTTTGGCCCTCCATGGGAAGCAAGTCTTCCAGCTTTTGGCAGCTTGCATCTGGAAGAAATGCTGTTCCTTTCAGGATTGTAGGTGGCCGAGGCCAGGTGCCCGGCAGAGGGATTTGGGCACATAGGGTGGCCTGTTTCCAGGGATAAGTAAAGTCAGCTGCCCAGGTACCTGATGTCAGTTTGTAGGAGGCCTTTGGCCTTCCAAGGGAAGCTAAGTCTTCCTGTTCAAGGAAGCTTACATCTGGAAGAAATCCTGATCCATTCGGGATTCTAGGTGCCGAGGCCAGGTGCCCGGCAGAGGGAGTTGGGCACAAAGGATGGCCTGTTTCCAGGGGTAAGTAAAGTCAGCTGCCCAGGTGCCTGATGTCAGTTTGTAGGAGGCCTTTGGCCCTCCAAGGGAAGCTAGTCTTCCTTTTTAAGGCAGCTTGCATCTGGAAGAAATGCAGTTCCGTTCGGGATAGTAAGTGGCCGAGGCAAGGTGCCCGGCAGAGGGAGTTGGGCACAAAGGATGGCCAGTTTCCCAGGAAAAGTAAAGTCAGCTGCCCCAGGTGCGTGATGTCAGTTTGTAGGAGGACTTGTGGCCCTCCAAGGGAAGCAAGTCTTCCAGCTTATGGCAGCTTGCATCTGGAAGAAATGCTGTTCCGTTCGGGATTGTAGGTGGCCGAGTCTCGGTGCCCGGCAGAGGGGAGTTGGGCACAAAGGATGGCCTGTTTCCAGGGGTAAGTAAAGTCAGCTGCCCAGGTGCCTGATGTCAGTTTGTAGGAGGCCTTTGGCCCTCCAAAAAAAAAAAGGTCTTCCAGTTTGTGGCAGCTTGCATCTGTTAGAAATCCTGTTCTGTTCGGGATAGTAAGTGGCCGAAGCAAGGTGCCCGGCAGAGGGAGTTGGGCACAAAGGATGGCCTGTTTCCAGGGAAAAGTAAAGTCAGCTGCCCAGGTGCCTGATGTCAGTTTGTAGGAGGCCTTTGGCCCTCCGAGGGAATCAAGTCTTCAGCTTGTGGCAGCTTGTATCTGGAAGAAATGCTGTTCCGTTCGGGATTGTAGGTGGCCGAGGCCAGGTGCCCGGCAGAGGGAATTGGGCACAAAGGATGGCCTGTTTCCAGAGGAAAGTAAAGTCAGCTGCCCAGGTGCCTGATGTCAGTTTGTAGAAGGCCTTTGGCCCTTAAACGAAAGCAAGTCTTCCAGTTTGTGGCAGCTTGCATCTGGAAGAAATGCTGTTCCGTTCGGGATTGTAGGTGGCCGAGGCCTGGTGCCCGGCAGAGGGAGTTGAGAACAAAGGATGGCCTGTTTCCAGGGGTAAGTAAAGTCAGCTGCCCAGGTGCCTGATGTCAGTTTGTAGGAGGCCTTTGGCCCTCCAAGGGAAGCTTGTCTTCCAGTTTGTGGCAGCTTGCATCTGCAAGAAATCCTGTTCCGTTCGAGATTGTAGGTGGCCGAGGCCAGATGTTCGGCAGAGGGAGCTGGGCACAAAGGATGCCCTGTTTCCAAAGGTAAGTAAAGTCAGCTGCCCAGGTGCCTGTTGTCCGTTTGTAGGAGGCCTTTGGCCCTCCATGGGAAGCTAGTCTTCCTGTTCAAGGCAGCTTGCATCTGGAAGAAATGCTGTTCCGTTCGGGATTGTAGGTGGCCGAGGCCAGATGCCCGGCAGAGGGAGTTGGGCACAAAGATGGCCTGTTTCCAGGGGTAAGTAAAGTCAGCTGCCCAGGTGCCTGATGTCAGTTTGTAGGAGGCCTTTGGCCCTCCAAGGGAAGCAATTCTTCCAGCTTTTGGAAGCTTCCATCTGGAAGAAATGCTGTTCCTTTCAGGATTGTAGGTGGCCGAGGCCAGGTTCCCGGCTGAGGGAGTTGGGCACAAAGGATGGCCTGTTTCCAGGGGTAAGTAAAGTCAGCTGCCCAGGTGCCTGATGTCAGTTTGTAGGAGGCCTTTGGCCCTCCAAGGGAAGCAAGTCTTCCAGCTTGTGCAGCTTGCATCTGGAAGAAATCCTGTCCCGTTCGGGATTGTAGGTGGCCGGAGCTCGGTGACGGGCAGAGGGAGTTGGGCACAAAGGATGGCCTGTTTCCAGGGGTAAGTAAAGTCAGCTGCCCAGGTACCTGATGTCAGTTTGTAGGAGGCCTTTGGCCTTCCAAGGGAAGCTAAGTCTTCCTGTTCAAGGAAGCTTACATCTGGAAGAAATCCTGATCCATTCGGGATTCTAGGTGGCCGAGGCCAGGTGCCCGGCAGAGGGAGTTGGGCACAAAGGATGGCCTGTTTCCAGTGGAAAGTAAAGTCAGCTGCCCAGGTGCCTGATGTCAGTTTGTAGGAGGCCTTTGGCCCTCCAAGGGAAGCTAGTCTTCCTTTTTAAGGCAGCTTGCATCTGGAAGAAATGCAGTTCCGTTCGGGATAGTAAGTGGCCGAGGCAAGGTGCCCGGCAGAGGAGTTGGGGCACAAAGGATGGCCAGTTTCCCAGGAAAAGTAAAGTCAGCTGCCCAGGTGCGTGATGTCAGTTTGTAGGAGGACTTTGGCCCTCCAAGGGAAGCAAGTCTTCCAGCTTATGGCAGCTTGCATCTGGAAGAAATGCTGTTCCGTTCGGGATTGTAGGTGGCCGAAGCAAGGTGCCCGGCAGAGGGAGTTGGGCACAAAGGATGGCCTGTTTCCAGGGGTAAGTAAAGTCAGCTGCCCAGGTGCCTGATGTCAGTTTGTAGGAGGCCTTTGGCCCTCCAAAAAAAGGAGGTCTTCCAGTTTGTGGCAGCTTGCATCTGTTAGAAATCCTGTTCTGTTCGGGATAGTAAGTGGCCGAGGCAAGGTGCCCGGCAGAGGGAGTTGGGCACAAAGGATGGCCTGTTTCCAGGGAAAAGTAAAGTCAGCTGCCCAGGTGCCTGATGTCAGTTTGTAGGAGGCCTTTGGCCCTCCGAGGGAATCAAGTCTTCCAGCTTGTGGCAGCTTGCATCTGGAAGAAATGCTGTTCCGTTCGGGATTGTAGGTGGCCGAGGCCTGGTGCCCGGCAGAGGGAGTTGGACACAAAGGATGGCCTGTTTCCAGGGGTAAGTAAAGTCAGCTGCCCAGGTGCCTGTTGTCTGTTTGTAGGAGGCCTTTGGCCCTCCATGGGAAGCTAGTCTTCCTGTTCAAGGCAGCTTGCATCTGGAAGAAATGCTGTTCCGTTCGGGATTGTAGGTGGCCGAGGCCAGATGCCCGGCAGAGGGAGTTGGGCACAAAAGATGGCCTGTTTCCAGGGGTAAGTAAAGTCAGCTGCCCAGGTGCCTGATGTCAGTTTGTAGGAGGCCTTTGGCCCTCCAAGGGAAGCAATTCTTCCAGCTTTTGGAAGCTTCCATCTGGAAGAAATGCTGTTCCTTTCAGGATTGTAGGTGGCCGAGGCCAGGTGCCCAGCAGAGGGAGTTGGGCACAAAGGATGGCCTGTTTCCAGGGGTAAGTAAAGTCAGCTGCCCAGGTACCTGATGTCAGTTTGTAGGAGGCCTTTGGCCCTCCACGGGAAGCAAGCCTTCCAGATTTTGGAAGCTTGCATCTGGAAGAAATGCTGTTCCGTGCGGGATTGTATGTGTCCGAGGCCTGGTGCCCGGCAGAGGGAGTTGGGCACAAAGGATGGCCTGTTTCCAGGGGTAAGTAAAGTCAGCTGCCCAGGTGCCTGATGTCAGTTTGTAGGAGGCCTTTGGCCCTCCAAGGAAAGCTAGTCTTCCTTTTTAAGGCAGCCTGCATCTGGAAGAAATGCTGTTCCGTTCGGGAATGTAGGTGGCCGAGGCCAGGTGCCCGGCAGAGGGAGTTGGGCACAAAGGATGGCCTGTTTCCAGGGATAACTAAAGGTCAGCTGCCCAGGTGCCTGATGTCAGTTTGTAGGAGGCCTTTGGCCCTCCAAGGGAAGCAAGTCTTCAAACCTTTTGGAAGCTTGCATCTGGAAGAAATGCTGTTCCGTTCGGGATTGTATGTGGCCGAGGCCAGGTGCCCGGCAGAGGGAGTTGGGCACAACGAATGGCCTGTTTCCAGTGGAAAGTAAAGTCAGCTGCCCAGGTGCCTGATGTCAGTTTGTAGGAGGCCTTTGGCCCTCCAAGGGAAGCTAGTCTTCCTTTTTAAGGCAGCTTACATCTGGAAGAAATCCTGTTCCGTTCGGGATTGTAGGTGGCCGAGGCCTGGTGCCCGGCAGAGGGAGTTGGGAAACAAAGGATGGCCTGTTTCCAGATGTAAGTAAAGTCAGCTGCCCAGGTGCCTGATGTCAGTTTTTAGGAGGCCTTTGGCCCTCCAAGGGAAGCTAGTCTTTCTTTTTAAGGCGGCCTTCATCTGGAAGAAATCCTGTTCCGTTCGGGATTGTAGGTGGCCGAGGCCAGGTTCCCGGCTGAGGGAGTTGGGCACAAGGGATGGCCTGTTTCCAGGGGTAAGTAAAGTCAGCTGCCCAGGTGCCTGATGTCAGTTTGTAGGAGGCCTTTGGCCCTCCAAGGGAAGCAAGTCTTCCAGCTTGTGGCAGCTTGCATCTGGAAGAAATCCTGTTCCGTTCGGGATTGTAGGTGGCCGGAGCTCGGTGACGGGCAGAGGGAGTTGGGCACAAAGGATGGCCTGTTTCCAGTAGTTAAGTAAAGTCAGCTGCCAGGTGCCTGTTGTCCGTTTGTAGGAGGCCTTTGGCCCTCCATGGGAAGCTAGTCTTCCTGTTCAAGGCAGCTTGCATCTGGAAGAAATCCTGTTCCATTCGGGATTGTAGGTGGCCGAGGCCAGATGCCCGGCAGAGGGAGTTGGGCACAAAGGATGGCCTGTTTCCAGGGGTAAGTAAAATCAGCTGCCCAGGTGCCTGATGTCAGTTTGTAGGAGGCCTTTGGCCCTCCAAGGGAAGCAATTCTTCCAGCTTTTGGAAGCTTCCATCTGGAAGAAATGCTGTTCCTTTCAGGATTGTAGGTGGCCGAGGCCAGGTGCCCAGCAGAGGGAGTTGGGCACAAAGGATGGCCTGTTTCCAGGGGTAAGTAAAGTCAGCTGCCCAGGTGCCTGATGTCAGTTTTAGTCGGCCTTTGGCCCTCCAAGGGAAGCTAGTCTTCCAGTTTGTGGCAGCTTGCATCTGTTAGAAATCCTGTTCCGTTCAGGTAGTAAGTGGCCGAGGCCAGGTGCCCGGCAGATGGAGTTGGGCACAAAGGATGGCCTGTTTCCAGTGGAAAGTAACGTCAGCTGCCCAGGTGCCTGATGTCAGTTTGTAGGAGGCCTTTGGCCCTCCAAGGGAAGCAAGTCTTCCAGCTTTTGGCAGCTTGCATCTGGAAGAAATCCTGTTCCGTTCGGGGACTGTAGGTGGCCGGAGCTGGGTGTCCGGCTGAGGGAATTGGGATCAAAGGATGGGCCTGTTTCCAGGGGTAAGTAAAGTCAGCTGCCCAGTTTCCTGATGTCAGTTTGTAGAAGGCCTTTGGCCCTCCAAGGGAAGCTAGTCTTCCAGTTTGAGGCAGCTTGCATCTGGAAGAAATGCTGTTCCGTTCGGGATTGTAGGTGGCCGAGGCCAGGT
>NW_027094629.1:0-68968 GCF_029207755.1 Chamaea fasciata
GTCAGCTGCCCAGGTGCCTGATGTCAGTTTGTAGGAGGCCTTTGGCCCTCCAAGGGAAGCAAGTCTTCCAGTTTGTGGCAGCTTGCATCTGGAAGAAATCCTGTTTCATTCGGGATTGTAGGTGGCCGAGGCCAGGTGCCCGGTAGAGGGAGTTGGGCACAAATGATGGCCTGTTTCCAGGGGTAAGTAAAGTCAGCTGCCCAGGTGCCTGGTGTCAGTTTGTAGGAGGCCTTTGGCCCTTCAAGGGAATTTCGTCTTCCAGTTTGTGGCAGCTTGCATCTGGAAGAAATCCTGCTCCATTCGGGATTGTAGGTGGCCGAGGCCAGGTGCCCGGCAGAGGGAGTTGGGCACAAAGGATGGCCTGTTTCCAGGGGTAAGTAAAGTCAGCTGCCCAGGTGCCTGATGTCAGTTTGTAGGAGGCCTTTGGCCCTCCATGGGAAGCCAGGCTTCCAGCTTGTGGCAGCTTGCATCTGGAAGAAATCCTGATCCGTTCGGGATTATAGGTGGCCGAGGCCAGGTGCCCGGCAGACGGAGTTGGGCACAAAGGATGGCCTGTTTCCAGGGGTAAGTAAAGTCAGCTGCCCAGGTGCCTGATCTAAGTTTGCAGGTGGCTATTGTTCCTCCATGTGATGCCAGGCTTCCAGCTTGTGGCTGCTTGCATCTGGAAGAAATCCTGTTCCGTTCGGGATTGTAGGTGTCCGAGGCCAGGTGCCCGGCAGAGGGAGTTGGGCACAAATTATGGCCTGTTTCCAGGGTTTAGTAAAGTCAGCTGCCCAGGTGTCTGATGTCAGTTTGTAGCAGGCCTTTGGCCCTCCATGGGAAGCCTGGCTTCCAGCTTGTGGCAGCTTGCATCTGGAAGAAATGCTGTTCCGTTCGGGACTGTAGGTGGCCGAGGCCAGGTGCCCGGCAGAGGGAGTTGGGCACAAATGATGGCCTGTTTCCAGGGGTAAGTAAAGTCAGCTGCCCAGGTGCCTGATGTCTGTTAGTAGGAAGCCTTTGGCCCTCCATGGGAAGCCAGGCTTCCAGCTTGTGGCAGCTTGCGTCTTGAAGAAATCCTGTTCCGTTCGAAATTGTAGGTGGCCGAGGCCAGGTGCCCGGCAGAGGGAGTTGGGCACAAATGATGGCCTGTTTCCAGGGGTGAGTAAAGTCAGCTGCCCAGGTGCCTGATGTCAGTTTGTAGGGGGCCTTTGGCCCTACAAGGGAAGCCAGGCTTCCAGCTTGTGGCAGCTTGCATCTGGAAGAAATCCTGTTCCGTTTGGGATTGTAGGTGGCCGAGGCCTGATGCCCAGCAGAGGGAGTTGGGCACAAAGGATGGCCTGTTTCCAGGGGTAAGTAAAGTCAGCTTCCCAGGTGCCTGATGTCAGTTTGTAGGAGGCCTTTGGCCCTCCAAGAGCAGCCAGGCTTCCAGCTTGTGGCAGCTTGCATCTTGAAGAAATCCTGTTCCGTTTGGGATTGTAGGTGGCCGAGGTCAGTTGCCCGGCAGAGGGAGTTGGGCACAAAGGATGGCCTGTTTCCAGGGGTAAGTAAAGTTAGCTGCCCAGGTGCCTGATGTCAGTTTGTAGGAGGCCTTTGGCCCTTCAAGGGAAGCCTGTCTTCCAGTTTTTGGCAGCTTGCATCTGGAAGAAATCCTGTACCGTTTGGGATTGTAGGTGGCCGAGGCCTGATGCCCAGCAGAGGGAGTTGGGCACAAATGATGGCCTGTTTCCAGGGGTAAGTAAAGTCAGCTGCCCAGGTGCCTGATGTCAGTTTGTAGGAGGCCTTTGGCCCTCCAAGGGAAGCAAGTCTTCCAGTTTGTGGCAGCTTGCATCTGGAAGAAATCCTGTTTCATTCGGGATTGTAGGTGGCCGAGGCCAGGTGCCCGGCAGAGCGAGTTGGGCACAAAGGATGGCCTGTTTTTAGGAAAAAGTAAAGTCAGCTGCCCAGGTGCCTGATGTCAGTTTGTAGGAGGCCTTTGGCCCTCTAAGGGAAGCCAGGCTTCCAGCTTTTGGCAGCTTGCATCTGGAAGAAATGCTGTTCCGTTTGGGATTGTAGGTGGCCGAGGCCTGATGCCCAGCAGAGGGAGTTGGGCACAAAGTATGGCCTGTTTCCAGGGGTAAGTAAAGTCAGCTGCCCAGGTGCCTGATGTCAGTTTGTAGGAGGCCTTTGGCCCTCCAAGGGAAACTAGTCTTCCAGTTTGTGGCAGCTTGCATCGCGAAGAAATCCTGTTCATTCGGGATTGTAGGTGGCCGAGGCCAGGTGCCCGGCAGAGGGAGTTGGGCACAAATGATGGCCTGTTTCCAGGGGTAAGTAAAGTCAGCTGCCCAGGTGCCTGATGTCAGTTTGTAGCAGGCCTTTGGCCCTCCAAGGGAAGCTAGTCTTCCAGTTTGTGGCAGCTTGCATCTGGAAGAAATCCTGTTCCGTTCGGGATTGTAGGTGCCCGAGGCCAGCTGCCCGGCAGATAGAGTGGGGCACAAATGATGGCCTGTTTCCAGAGGGTTAGTAAAGTCAGCTGCCCAGGTGCCTGATGTCAGTTTGTAGCAGGCCTTTGGCCCTCCAAGGGAAGCCAGGCTTCCAGCTTGTGGCAGCTCGCATCTGGAAGAAATGCTGTTCCGTTCGGGATTGTAGGTGGCCGAGGCCAGGTCTCCGGCCGTGGGAGTTGGGAACAAAGGATGGCCAGTTTCCAGGGGTAAGTAAAGTTAGCTGCCCAGGTGCCTGGTGTCAGATTGTAGGAGGCCTTTGGCCCTCCAAGGGAAGCTAGTCTTCCAGTTTGTGGCAGCTTGCATCTGGAAGAAATGCTGTTCTGCTCGGGATTGTAGGTGGCCGAGGCCTGCTGCCCGGCAGAGGGAGTTGGGCACAAAGGATGGCCTGTTTCCAGAGGTAAGTAAAGTCAGCTGCCCAGGTGCCTGATGTCAGTTTGTAGGAGGCCGTTGGCCCGCTAAGGGAAGCAAGTCTTTCAGTTTGTGGCAGCTTGCATCTGGAAGAAATCCTGTTCCGTTCGGGATTGTAGGTGGCAATGGCCAGGTGCCCGGAAGAGGGAGTTGGGCACAAAGGATGGCCTTTTTCCAAGGGTAAGTAAAGTCAGCTGCCCAGGTGCCTGATGTCAGTTTTTAGGAGGCCTTTGGCCCTCCAAGAGCAGCCAGGCTTCCAGCTTGTGGCAGCTTGCATCTTGAAGAAATCCTGTTCCGTTTGGGATCGTAGGTGGCCGAGGCCTGGTGCCCGGCTAAGGGAGTTGGGCACAAAGGATGGCCTGTTTCCAGGGGTAAGTAAAGTCAGCTGCCCAGGTGCCTGATGTCAGTTTGCAGGTGGCTATTGTTCCACCATGGGAAGCCAGGCTTCCTGCTTGTGGCAGCTTGCATCTGGAAGAAATCCTGTTCCGTTCGGGATTGTAGGTGGCCGATACCAGGTGCCCGGCAGAGGGAGTTGGGCACAAAGGATGGCCTGTTTCCAGGGGTAAGTAAAGTCAGCTGCCCAGGTGCCTGATGTCAGTTTGTAGGAGGCATTTGGCCCTCCATGGGAAGCCAGGTTTCCAGCCTGTGGCAGCTTGCATCTGGAAGAAATCCTGTTCCGTTTGGGATTGTAGGTGGCCGAGGCCAGGTGACAGGCAGAGGGAGTTTGGAACAAATGATGGCCTGTTTCCAGGGGTAAGTAAAGTCAGCTGCCCTGGTGCCTGTTGTCAGTTTGTAGGAGGCCTTTGGCCCTTCAAGGGAATCTCGTCTTCCAGTTTGTGGCAGCTTGCATCTGGAAGAAATCCTGCTCCATTCGGGATTGTAGGTGGCCGAGGCCAGGTGCCCGGCAGAGGGAGTTGGGCACAAAGGATGGCCTGTTTCCAGGGGTAAGTAAAGTCAGCTGCCCAGGTGCCTGATGTCAGTTTGTAGGAGGCCTTTGGCCCTCCATGGGAAGCCAGGCTTCCAGCTTGTGGCAGCTTGCATCTGGAAGAAATCCTGATCCGTTCGGGATTATAGGTGGCCGAGGCCAGGTGCCCGGCAGACGGAGTTGGGCACAAAGGATGGCCTGTTTCCAGGGGTAAGTAAAGTCAGCTGCCCAGGTGCCTGATCTAAGTTTGCAGGTGGCTATTGTTCCTCCATGTGATGCCAGGCTTCCAGCTTGTGGCTGCTTGCATCTGGAAGAAATCCTGTTCCGTTCGGGATTGTAGGTGTCCGAGGCCAGGTGCCCGGCAGAGGGAGTTGGGCACAAATTATGGCCTGTTTCCAGGGTTTAGTAAAGTCAGCTGCCCAGGTGTCTGATGTCAGTTTGTAGCAGGCCTTTGGCCCTCCATGGGAAGCCTGGCTTCCAGCTTGTGGCAGCTTGCATCTGGAAGAAATGCTGTTCCGTTCGGGACTGTAGGTGGCCGAGGCCAGGTGCCCGGCAGAGGGAGTTGGGCACAAATGATGGCCTGTTTCCAGGGGTAAGTAAAGTCAGCTGCCCAGGTGCCTGATGTCTGTTAGTAGGAAGCCTTTGGCCCTCCATGGGAAGCCAGGCTTCCAGCTTGTGGCAGCTTGCGTCTTGAAGAAATCCTGTTCCGTTCGAAATTGTAGGTGGCCGAGGCCAGGTGCCCGGCAGAGGGAGTTGGGCACAAATGATGGCCTGTTTCCAGGGGTGAGTAAAGTCAGCTGCCCAGGTGCCTGATGTCAGTTTGTAGGGGGCCTTTGGCCCTACAAGGGAAGCCAGGCTTCCAGCTTGTGGCAGCTTGCATCTGGAAGAAATCCTGTTCCGTTTGGGATTGTAGGTGGCCGAGGCCTGATGCCCAGCAGAGGGAGTTGGGCACAAAGGATGGCCTGTTTCCAGGGGTAAGTAAAGTCAGCTTCCCAGGTGCCTGATGTCAGTTTGTAGGAGGCCTTTGGCCCTCCAAGAGCAGCCAGGCTTCCAGCTTGTGGCAGCTTGCATCTTGAAGAAATCCTGTTCCGTTTGGGATTGTAGGTGGCCGAGGTCAGTTGCCCGGCAGAGGGAGTTGGGCACAAAGGATGGCCTGTTTCCAGGGGTAAGTAAAGTTAGCTGCCCAGGTGCCTGATGTCAGTTTGTAGGAGGCCTTTGGCCCTTCAAGGGAAGCCTGTCTTCCAGTTTTTGGCAGCTTGCATCTGGAAGAAATCCTGTACCGTTTGGGATTGTAGGTGGCCGAGGCCTGATGCCCAGCAGAGGGAGTTGGGCACAAATGATGGCCTGTTTCCAGGGGTAAGTAAAGTCAGCTGCCCAGGTGCCTGATGTCAGTTTGTAGGAGGCCTTTGGCCCTCCAAGGGAAGCAAGTCTTCCAGTTTGTGGCAGCTTGCATCTGGAAGAAATCCTGTTTCATTCGGGATTGTAGGTGGCCGAGGCCAGGTGCCCGGCAGAGCGAGTTGGGCACAAAGGATGGCCTGTTTTTAGGAAAAAGTAAAGTCAGCTGCCCAGGTGCCTGATGTCAGTTTGTAGGAGGCCTTTGGCCCTCCAAGGGAAGCCAGGCTTCCAGCTTTTGGCAGCTTGCATCTGGAAGAAATGCTGTTCCGTTTGGGATTGTAGGTGGCCGAGGCCTGATGCCCAGCAGAGGGAGTTGGGCACAAAGTATGGCCTGTTTCCAGGGGTAAGTAAAGTCAGCTGCCCAGGTGCCTGATGTCAGTTTGTAGGAGGCCTTTGGCCCTCCAAGGGAAACTAGTCTTCCAGTTTGTGGCAGCTTGCATCGCGAAGAAATCCTGTTCATTCGGGATTGTAGGTGGCCGAGGCCAGGTGCCCGGCAGAGGGAGTTGGGCACAAATGATGGCCTGTTTCCAGGGGTAAGTAAAGTCAGCTGCCCAGGTGCCTGATGTCAGTTTGTAGCAGGCCTTTGGCCCTCCAAGGGAAGCTAGTCTTCCAGTTTGTGGCAGCTTGCATCTGGAAGAAATCCTGTTCCGTTCGGGATTGTAGGTGCCCGAGGCCAGCTGCCCGGCAGATAGAGTGGGGCACAAATGATGGCCTGTTTCCAGAGGGTTAGTAAAGTCAGCTGCCCAGGTGCCTGATGTCAGTTTGTAGCAGGCCTTTGGCCCTCCAAGGGAAGCCAGGCTTCCAGCTTGTGGCAGCTCGCATCTGGAAGAAATGCTGTTCCGTTCGGGATTGTAGGTGGCCGAGGCCAGGTCTCCGGCCGTGGGAGTTGGGAACAAAGGATGGCCAGTTTCCAGGGGTAAGTAAAGTTAGCTGCCCAGGTGCCTGGTGTCAGATTGTAGGAGGCCTTTGGCCCTCCAAGGGAAGCTAGTCTTCCAGTTTGTGGCAGCTTGCATCTGGAAGAAATGCTGTTCTGCTCGGGATTGTAGGTGGCCGAGGCCAAGTGCCCGGCAGAGGGAGTTGGGCACAAATGATGGCCTGTTTCCAGGGGTAAGTAAAGTCAGCTGCTCAGGTGCCTGATCTCAGTTTGTAGGAGGCCTTTGGCCCTCCAAGGGAAGCCAGGCTTCCAGCTTGTGGCAGCTTGCATCTGGAAGAAATCCTGTTCCGTTTGGGATCGTAGGTGGCCGAGGCCAGGTGCCCGGCTAAGGGAGTTGGGAACAAACGATGGCCTGTTTCCAGGGGTAAGTAAAGTTAGCTGCCCAGGTGCCTGGTGTCAGTTTGTAGGAGGCCTTTGGCCCTCCAAGGGAAGCTATTCTTCCAGTTTGTGGCTGCTTGCATATGGAAGAAATCCTGTTCTGTTTGGGAATGTAGGTGGCCGAGGCCTGCTGCCCGGCAGAGGGAGTTGGGCACAAAGGATGGCCTGTTTCCAGAGGTAAGTAAAGTCAGCTGCCCAGGTGCCTGATGTCAGTTTGTAGGAGGCCGTTGGCCCGCTAAGGGAAGCAAGTCTTTCAGTTTGTGGCAGCTTGCATCTGGAAGAAATCCTGTTCCGTTCGGGATTGTAGGTGGCAATGGCCAGGTGCCCGGCAGAGGGAGTTGGGCACAAAGGATGGCCTTTTTCCAAGGGTAAGTAAAGTCAGCTGCCCAGGTGCCTGATGTCAGTTTTTAGGAGGCCTTTGGCCCTCCAAGAGCAGCCAGGCTTCCAGCTTGTGGCAGCTTGCATCTTGAAGAAATCCTGTTCCGTTTGGGATCGTAGGTGGCCGAGGCCTGGTGCCCGGCTAAGGGAGTTGGGCACAAAGGATGGCCTGTTTCCAGGGGTAAGTAAAGTCAGCTGCCCAGGTGCCTGATGTCAGTTTGCAGGTGGCTATTGTTCCACCATGGGAAGCCAGGCTTCCTGCTTGTGGCAGCTTGCATCTGGAAGAAATCCTGTTCCGTTCGGGATTGTAGGTGGCCGATACCAGGTGCCCGGCAGAGGGAGTTGGGCACAAAGGATGGCCTGTTTCCAGGGGTAAGTAAAGTCAGCTGCCCAGGTGCCTGATGTCAGTTTGTAGGAGGCATTTGGCCCTCCATGGGAAGCCAGGTTTCCAGCCTGTGGCAGCTTGCATCTGGAAGAAATCCTGTTCCGTTTGGGATTGTAGGTGGCCGAGGCCAGGTGACGGGCAGAGGGAGTTTGGAACAAATGATGGCCTGTTTCCAGGGGTAAGTAAAGTCAGCTGCCCTGGTGCCTGTTGTCAGTTTGTAGGAGGCCTTTGGCCCTTCAAGGGAATCTCGTCTTCCAGTTTGTGGCAGCTTGCATCTGGAAGAAATCCTGCTCCATTCGGGATTGTAGGTGGCCGAGGCCAGGTGCCCGGCAGAGGGAGTTGGGCACAAAGGATGGCCTGTTTCCAGGGGTAAGTAAAGTCAGCTGCCCAGGTGCCTGATGTCAGTTTGTAGGAGGCCTTTGGCCCTCCATGGGAAGCCAGGCTTCCAGCTTGTGGCAGCTTGCATCTGGAAGAAATCCTGATCCGTTCGGGATTATAGGTGGCCGAGGCCAGGTGCCCGGCAGACGGAGTTGGGCACAAAGGATGGCCTGTTTCCAGGGGTAAGTAAAGTCAGCTGCCCAGGTGCCTGATGTCAGTTTGTAGGAGGCCTTTGGCCCTCCAAGGGAAACTAGTCTTCCAGTGTGTGGCAGCTTGCATCGCGAAGAAATCCTGTTCCGTTCGGGATTGTAGGTGGCCGAGGCCAGGTGCCCGGCAGAGGGAGTTGGGCACAAACGATGGCCTGTTTCCAGGGGTGAGTAAAGTCAGCTGCCCAGGTGCCTGATGTCAGTTTGTAGGGGGCCTTTGGCCCTACAAAGGAAGCCAGGCTTCCAGCTTGTGGCAGCTTGCATCTGGAAGAAATCCTGTTCCGTTTGGGACTGTAGGTGGCCGAGGTCAGTTGCCTGGCAGAGGGAGTTGGGAACAAAGGATGGCCTGTTTCCCGGGGTAAGTAAAGTTAGCTGCCCAGGTGCCTGATGTCAGTTTGTAGGAGGCCTTTGGCCCTCCAAGGGAAGCCTGTCTTCCAGTTTGTGGCATCTTGCATCTGGAAGAAATCCTGTACCGTTTGGGATTGTAGGTGGCCGAGGCCTGATGCCCAGAAGAGGGAGTTGGGCACAAAGTATGGCCTGTTTCCAGGGGTAAGTAAAGTCAGCTGCCCAGGTGCCTGATGTCAGTTTGTAGGAGGCCGTTGGCCCGCTAAGGGAAGCAAGTCTTTCAGTTTGTGGCAGCTTGCATCTGGAAGAAATCCTGTTTCATTCGGGATTGTAGGTGGCCGAGGCCAGGTGCCCGGTAGAGGGAGTTGGGCACAAATGATGGCCTGTTTCCAGGGGTAAGTAAAGTCAGCTGCCCAGGTGCCTGGTGTCAGTTTGTAGGAGGCCTTTGGCCCTTCAAGGGAATTTCGTCTTCCAGTTTGTGGCAGCTTGCATCTGGAAGAAATCCTGCTCCATTCGGGATTGTAGGTGGCCGAGGCCAGGTGCCCGGCAGAGGGAGTTGGGCACAAAGGATGGCCTGTTTCCAGGGGTAAGTAAAGTCAGCTGCCCAGGTGCCTGATGTCAGTTTGTAGGAGGCCTTTGGCCCTCCATGGGAAGCCAGGCTTCCAGCTTGTGGCAGCTTGCATCTGGAAGAAATCCTGATCCGTTCGGGATTATAGGTGGCCGAGGCCAGGTGCCCGGCAGACGGAGTTGGGCACAAAGGATGGCCTGTTTCCAGGGGTAAGTAAAGTCAGCTGCCCAGGTGCCTGATCTAAGTTTGCAGGTGGCTATTGTTCCTCCATGGGATGCCAGGCTTCCAGCTTGTGGCTGCTTGCATCTGGAAGAAATCCTGTTCCGTTCAAGATTGTAGGTGTCCGAGGCCAGGTGCCCGGCAGAGGGAGTTGGGCACAAATGATGGCCTGTTTCCAGGGTTTAGTAAAGTCAGCTGCCCAGGTGTCTGATGTCAGTTTGTAGCAGGCCTTTGGCCATCCATGGGAAGCCTGGCTTGCAGCTTGTGGCAGCTTGCATCTGGAAGAAATGCTGTTCCGTTCGGGACTGTAGGTGGCCGAGGCCAGGTGCCCGGCAGAGGGAGTTGGGCACAAATGATGGCCTGTTTCCAGGGGTAAGTAAAGTCAGCTGCCCAGGTGCCTGATGTCTGTTAGTAGGAGGCCTTTGGCCCTCCATGGGAAGCCAGGCTTCCAGCTTGTGGCAGCTTGCGTCTTGAAGAAATCCTGTTCCGTTCGAAATTGTAGGTGGCCGAGGCCAGGTGCCCGGCAGAGGGAGTTGGGCACAAATGATGGCCTGTTTCCAGGGGTGAGTAAAGTCAGCTGCCCAGGTGCCTGATGTCAGTTTGTAGGGGGCCTTTGGCCCTACAAGGGAAGCCAGGCTTCCAGCTTGTGGCAGCTTGCATCTGGAAGAAATCCTGTTCCGTTTGGGATTGTAGGTGGCCGAGGCCTGATGCCCAGCAGAGGGAGTTGGGCACAAAGGATGGCCTGTTTCCAGGGGTAAGTAAAGTCAGCTTCCCAGGTGCCTGATGTCAGTTTGTAGGAGGCCTTTGGCCCTCCAAGAGCAGCCAGGCTTCCAGCTTGTGGCAGCTTGCATCTTGAAGAAATCCTGTTCCGTTTGGGATTGTAGGTGGCCGAGGTCAGTTGCCCGGCAGAGGGAGTTGGGCACAAAGGATGGCCTGTTTCCAGGGGTAAGTAAAGTTAGCTGCCCAGGTGCCTGATGTCAGTTTGTAGGAGGCCTTTGGCCCTTCAAGGGAAGCCTGTCTTCCAGTTTTTGGCAGCTTGCATCTGGAAGAAATCCTGTACCGTTTGGGATTGTAGGTGGCCGAGGCCTGATGCCCAGCAGAGGGAGTTGGGCACAAAGGATGGCCTGTTTCCAGGGGTAAGTAAAGTCAGCTGCCCAGGTGCCTGATGTCAGTTTGTAGGAGGCCTTTGGCCCTCCATGGGAAGCCAGGCTTCCAGCTTGTGGCAGCTTGCATCTGGAAGAAATCCTGATCCGTTCGGGATTATAGGTGGCCGAGGCCAGGTGCCCGGCAGACGGAGTTGGGCACAAAGGATGGCCTGTTTCCAGGGGTAAGTAAAGTCAGCTGCCCAGGTGCCTGATCTAAGTTTGCAGGTGGCTATTGTTCCTCCATGGGATGCCAGGCTTCCAGCTTGTGGCTGCTTGCATCTGGAAGAAATCCTGTTCCGTTCAAGACTGTAGGTGTCCGAGGCCAGGTGCCCGGCAGAGGGAGTTGGGCACAAATGATGGCCTGTTTCCAGGGTTTAGTAAAGTCAGCTGCCCAGGTGTCTGATGTCAGTTTGTAGCAGGCCTTTGGCCATCCATGGGAAGCCTGGCTTGCAGCTTGTGGCAGCTTGCATCTGGAAGAAATGCTGTTCCGTTCGGGACTGTAGGTGGCCGAGGCCAGGTGCCCGGCAGAGGGAGTTGGGCACAAATGATGGCCTGTTTCCAGGGGTAAGTAAAGTCAGCTGCCCAGGTGCCTGATGTCTGTTAGTAGGAGGCCTTTGGCCCTCCATGGGAAGCCAGGCTTCCAGCTTGTGGCAGCTTGCGTCTTGAAGAAATCCTGTTCCGTTCGAAATTGTAGGTGGCCGAGGCCAGGTGCCCGGCAGAGGGAGTTGGGCACAAATGATGGCCTGTTTCCAGGGGTGAGTAAAGTCAGCTGCCCAGGTGCCTGATGTCAGTTTGTAGGGGGCCTTTGGCCCTACAAGGGAAGCCAGGCTTCCAGCTTGTGGCAGCTTGCATCTGGAAGAAATCCTGTTCCGTTTGGGATTGTAGGTGGCCGAGGCCTGATGCCCAGCAGAGGGAGTTGGGCACAAAGGATGGCCTGTTTCCAGGGGTAAGTAAAGTCAGCTTCCCAGGTGCCTGATGTCAGTTTGTAGGAGGCCTTTGGCCCTCCAAGAGCAGCCAGGCTTCCAGCTTGTGGCAGCTTGCATCTTGAAGAAATCCTGTTCCGTTTGGGATTGTAGGTGGCCGAGGTCAGTTGCCCGGCAGAGGGAGTTGGGCACAAAGGATGGCCTGTTTCCAGGGGTAAGTAAAGTTAGCTGCCCAGGTGCCTGATGTCAGTTTGTAGGAGGCCTTTGGCCCTTCAAGGGAAGCCTGTCTTCCAGTTTTTGGCAGCTTGCATCTGGAAGAAATCCTGTACCGTTTGGGATTGTAGGTGGCCGAGGCCTGATGCCCAGCAGAGGGAGTTGGGCACAAATGATGGCCTGTTTCCAGGGGTAAGTAAAGTCAGCTGCCCAGGTGCCTGATGTCAGTTTGTAGGAGGCCTTTGGCCCTCCAAGGGAAGCCTGTCTTCCAGTTTGTGGCAGCTTGCATCTGGAAGAAATCCTGTTTCATTCGGGATTGTAGGTGGCCGAGGCCAGGTGCCCGGTAGAGGGAGTTGGGCACAAATGATGGCCTGTTTCCAGGGGTAAGTAAAGTCAGCTGCCCAGGTGCCTGATGTCAGTTTGTAGCAGGCCTTTGGCCCTCCAAGGGAAGCTAGTCTTCCAGTTTGTGGCAGCTTGCATCTGAAAGAAATCCTGTTCCGTTCGGGATCGTAGGTGGCCGAGGCCTGGTGCCCGGCTAAGGGAGTTGGGAACAAAGAATGGCCTGTTTCCAGGGGTAAGTAAAGTTAGCTGCCCAGGTGCCTGGTGTCAGTTTGTAGGAGGCCTTTGGCCCTCCAAGGGAAGCTAGTCTTCCAGTTTGTGGCTGGTTGCATATGGAAGAAATCCTGTTCTGTTTGGGAATGTAGGTGGCCGAGGCCTGCTGCCCGGCAGAGGGAGTTGGGCACAAAGGATGTCCTGTTTCCAGAGGTAAGTAAAGTCAGCTGCCCAGGTGCCTGATGTCAGTTTTTAGGAGGCCTTTTTCCCTCCAAGAGCAGCCAGGCTTCCAGCTTGTGGCAGCTTGCATCTTGAAGAAATCCTGTTCTGTTTGGGATCGTAGGTGGCCGAGGCCTGGTGCCCGGCTAAGGGAGTTGGGAACAAAGGATGGCCTGTTTCCAGGGGTAAGTAAAGTCAGCTGCCCAGGTGCCTGATGTCAGTTTGCAGGTGGCTATTGTTCCTCCATGGGAAGCCAGGCTTCCTGCTTGTGGCAGCTTGCATATGGAAGAAATCCTGTTCATTTCGGGATTCTAGGTGGCCGATACCAGGTGCCCGGCAGAGGGAGTTGGGCACAAATGATGGCCTGTTTCCAGGGGTAAGTAAAGTCAGCTGCCCAGGTGCCTGATGTCAGTTTGTAGGAGGCATTTGGCCCTCCATGGGAAGCCAGCCTTCCAGCCTGTGGCAGCTTGCATCTGGAAGAAATCCTGTTCCGTTTGGGATTGAAGGTGGCCGAGGCCAGGTGACCGGCAGAGGGAGTTGGGAACAAATGATGGCCTGTTTCCAGGGGTAAGTAAAGTCAGCTGCCCAGGTGCCTGATGTCAGTTTGTAGGAGGCCTTTGGCCCTTCAAGGGAATCTCGTCTTCCAGTTTGTGGCAGCTTGAATCTGGAAGAAATCCTGCTCCATTCGGGATTGTAGGTGGCCGAGGCCAGGTGCCCGGCTAAGGGAGTTGGGCACAAATGATGGCCTGTTTCCAGGGGTAAGTAAAGTCAGCTGCCCAGGTGCCTGATGTCAGTTTGTAGGAGGCCTTTGGCCCTCCATGGGAAGCCAGGCTTCCAGCTTGTGGCAGCTTGCATCTGGAAGAAATCCTGATCCGTTCGGGATTATAGGTGGCCGAGGCCAGGTGCCCGGCAGAGGGAGTTGGGCACAAATGATGGCCTGTTTCCAGGGGTTAGTAAATTCAGCTGCCCAGGTGTCTGATGTCAGTTTGTAGCAGGCCTTTGGCCCTCCATGGGAAGCCTGGCTTCCAGCTTGTGGCAGCTTGCATCTGGACGAAATGCTGTTCCGTTCGGGACTGTAGGTGGCCGAGGCCAGGTGCCCGGCAGAGGGAGTTGGGCAAAACGGATGGCCTGTTTCCAAGGGTAAGTAAAGTCAGCTGCCCAGGTGCCTGATGTCAGTTTGTAGCAGGCCTTTGGCCCTCCAAGGGAAGCTAGTCTTCCAGTTTGTGGCAGCTTGCATCTGGAAGAAATGCTGTTCTGCTCGGGATTGTAGGTGGCCGAGCCCAGGTGCCCGGCAGAGGGAGTTGGGCACAAATGATGGCCTGTTTCCAGGGGTAAGTAAAGTCAGCTGCCCAGGTGCCTGATGTCTGTTAGTAGGAGGCCTTTGGCCCTCCATGGGAAGCCAGGCTTCCAGCTTGTGGCAGCTTGCGTCTTGAAGAAATCCTGTTCCGTTCGAAATTGTAGGTGGCCGAGACCAGGTGCCCGGCAGAGGGAGTTGGGCACAAATGATGGCCTGTTTCCAGGGGTGAGTAAAGTCAGCTGCCCAGGTGCCTGATGTCTGTTAGTAGGAGGCCTTTGGCCCTCCATGGGAAGCCAGGCTTCCAGCTTGTGGCAGCTTGCGTCTTGAAGAAATCCTGTTCCGTTCGAAATTGTAGGTGGCCGAGGCCAGGTGCCCGGCAGAGGGAGTTGGGCACAAATGATGGCCTGTTTCCAGGGGTGAGTAAAGTCAGCTGCCCAGGTGCCTGATGTCAGTTTGTAGGGGGCCTTTGGCCCTACAAGGGAAGCCAGGCTTCCAGCTTGTGGCAGCTTGCATCTGGAAGAAATCCTGTTCCGTTTGGGATTGTAGGTGGCCGAGGCCTGATGCCCAGCAGAGGGAGTTGGGCACAAAGGATGGCCTGTTTCCAGGGGTAAGTAAAGTCAGCTTCCCAGGTGCCTGATGTCAGTTTGTAGGAGGCCTTTGGCCCTCCAAGAGCAGCCAGGCTTCCAGCTTGTGGCAGCTTGCATCTTGAAGAAATCCTGTTCCGTTTGGGATTGTAGGTGGCCGAGGTCAGTTGCCCGGCAGAGGGAGTTGGGCACAAAGGATGGCCTGTTTCCAGGGGTAAGTAAAGTTAGCTGCCCAGGTGCCTGATGTCAGTTTGTAGGAGGCCTTTGGCCCTTCAAGGGAAGCCTGTCTTCCAGTTTTTGGCAGCTTGCATCTGGAAGAAATCCTGTACCGTTTGGGATTGTAGGTGGTCGAGGCCTGATGCCCAGCAGAGGGAGTTGGGCACAAATGATGGCCTGTTTCCAGGGGTAAGTAAAGTCAGCTGCCCAGGTGCCTGATGTCAGTTTGTAGGAGGCCTTTGGCCCTCCAAGGGAAGCAAGTCTTCCAGTTTGTGGCAGCTTGCATCTGGAAGAAATCCTGTTTCATTCGGGATTGTAGGTGGCCGAGGCCAGGTGCCCGGTAGAGGGAGTTGGGCACAAATGATGGCCTGTTTCCAGGGGTAAGTAAAGTCAGCTGCCCAGGTGCCTGATGTCAGTTTGTAGCAGGCCTTTAGCCCTCCAAGGGAAGCTAGTCTTCCAGTTAGTGGCAGCTTGCATCTGGAAGAAATCCTGTTCCTTTTGGGATCGTAGGTGGCCGAGGCCTGGTGCCCGGCTAAGGGAGTTGGGAACAAAGAATGGCCTGTTTCCAGGGGTAAGTAAAGTTAGCTGCCCAGGTGCCTGGTGTCAGTTTGTAGGAGGCCTTTGGCCCTCCAAGGGAAGCTAGTCTTCCAGTTTGTGGCTGGTTGCATATGGAAGAAATCCTGTTCTGTTTGGGAATGTAGGTGGCCGAGGCCTGCTGCCCGGCTGAGGGAGTTGGGCACAAAGGATGTCCTGTTTCCAGAGGTAAGTAAAGTCAGCTGCCCAGGTGCCTGATGTCAGTTTTTAGGAGGCCTTTTTCCCTCCAAGAGCAGCCAGGCTTCCAGCTTGTGGCAGCTTGCATCTTGAAGAAATCCTGTTCTGTTTGGGATCGTAGGTGGCCGAGGCCTGGTGCCCGGCTAAGGGAGTTGGGAACAAAGGATGGCCTGTTTCCAGGGGTAAGTAAAGTCAGCTGCCCAGGTGCCTTATGTCAGTTTGCAGGTGGCTATTGTTCCTCCATGGGAAGCCAGGCTTCCTGCTTGTGGCAGCTTGCATCTGGAAGAAATCCTGTTCATTTCGGGATTGTAGGTGGCCGATACCAGGTGCCCGGCAGAGAGAGTTGGGCACAAATGATGGCCTGTTTCCAGGGGTAAGTAAAGTCAGCTGCCCAGGTGCCTGATGTCAGTTTGTAGGAGGCATTTGGCCCTCCATGGGAAGCCAGCCTTCCAGCCTGTGGCAGCTTGCATCTGGAAGAAATCCTGTTCCGTTTGGGATTGAAGGTGGCCGAGGCCAGGTGACCGGCAGAGGGAGTTGGGAACAAATGATGGCCTGTTTCCAGGGGTAAGTAAAGTCAGCTGCCCAGGTGCCTGATGTCAGTTTGTAGGAGGCCTTTGGCCCTTCAAGGGAATCTCGTCTTCCAGTTTGTGGCAGCTTGAATCTGGAAGAAATCCTGCTCCATTTGGGATTGTAGGTGGCCGAGGCCAGGTGCCCGGCTAAGGGAGTTGGGCACAAATGATGGCCTGTTTCCAGGGGTAAGTAAAGTCAGCTGCCCAGGTGCCTGATCTCAGTTTGTAGGAGGCCTTTGGCCCTCCAAGGGAAGCCAGGCTTCCAGCTTGTGGCAGCTTGCATCTTGAAGAAATCCTGTTCCGTTTGGGATCGTAGGTGGCCGTGGCCTGCTGCCCGGCAGAGGGAGTTGGGCACAAAGGATGGCCTGTTTCCAGGGGTAAGTAAAGTCAGCTGCCCAGGGGCCTGATGTCAGTTTGTAGGAGGCCTTTGGCCCTCCAAGGGAAGCAAGTCTACCAGTTTGTGGCAGCTTGCATCTAGAAGAAATCCTGTTGCATTCGGGATTGTAGGTGGCCGAGGCCAGGTGCCCGGCAGAGCGAGTTGGGCACAAAGGATGGCCTGTTTTTAGGAAAAAGTAAAGTCAGCTGCCCAGGTGCCTGATGTCAGTTTGTAGGAGGCCTTTGGCCCTCCAAGGGAAGCCAGGCTTCCAGCTTTTGGCAGCTTGCATCTGGAAGAAATGCTGTTCCGTTTGGGATTGTAGGTGGCCGAGGCCTGATGCCCAGCAGAGGGAGTTGGGCACAAAGTATGGCCTGTTTCCAGGGGTAAGTAAAGTCAGCTGCCCAGGTGCCTGATGTCAGTTTGTAGCAGGCCTTTGGCCCTCCAAGGGAAGCTAGTCTTCCAGTTTGTGGCAGCTTGCATCTGGAAGAAATCCTGTTCCGTTCGGGATTGTAGGTGCCCGAGGCCAGCTGCCCGGCAGATAGAGTGGGGCACAAATGATGGCCTGTTTCCAGAGGGTTAGTAAAGTCAGCTGCCCAGGTGCCTGATGTCAGTTTGTAGCAGGCCTTTGGCCCTCCAAGGGAAGCCAGGCTTCCAGCTTGTGGCAGCTCGCATCTGGAAGAAATGCTGTTCCGTTCGGGATTGTAGGTGGCCGAGGCCAGGTCTCCGGCCGTGGGAGTTGGGAACAAAGGATGGCCAGTTTCCAGGGGTAAGTAAAGTTAGCTGCCCAGGTGCCTGGTGTCAGATTGTAGGAGGCCTTTGGCCCTCCAAGGGAAGCTAGTCTTCCAGTTTGTGGCAGCTTGCATCTGGAAGAAATGCTGTTCTGCTCGGGATTGTAGGTGGCCGAGGCCAAGTGCCCGGCAGAGGGAGTTGGGCACAAATGATGGCCTGTTTCCAGGGGTAAGTAAAGTCAGCTGCTCAGGTGCCTGATCTCAGTTTGTAGGAGGCCTTTGGCCCTCCAAGGGAAGCCAGGCTTCCAGCTTGTGGCAGCTTGCATCTGGAAGAAATCCTGTTCCGTTTGGGATCGTAGGTGGCCGAGGCCAGGTGCCCGGCTAAGGGAGTTGGGAACAAACGATGGCCTGTTTCCAGGGGTAAGTAAAGTTAGCTGCCCAGGTGCCTGGTGTCAGTTTGTAGGAGGCCTTTGGCCCTCCAAGGGAAGCTATTCTTCCAGTTTGTGGCTGCTTGCATATGGAAGAAATCCTGTTCTGTTTGGGAATGTAGGTGGCCGAGGCCTGCTGCCCGGCAGAGGGAGTTGGGCACAAAGGATGGCCTGTTTCCAGAGGTAAGTAAAGTCAGCTGCCCAGGTGCCTGATGTCAGTTTGTAGGAGGCCGTTGGCCCGCTAAGGGAAGCAAGTCTTTCAGTTTGTGGCAGCTTGCATCTGGAAGAAATCCTGTTCCGTTCGGGATTGTAGGTGGCAGTGGCCAGGTGCCCGGAAGAGGGAGTTGGGCACAAAGGATGGCCTTTTTCCAAGGGTAAGTAAAGTCAGCTGCCCAGGTGCCTGATGTCAGTTTTTAGGAGGCCTTTGGCCCTCCAAGAGCAGCCAGGCTTCCAGCTTGTGGCAGCTTGCATCTTGAAGAAATCCTGTTCCGTTTGGGATCGTAGGTGGCCGAGGCCTGGTGCCCGGCTAAGGGAGTTGGGCACAAAGGATGGCCTGTTTCCAGGGGTAAGTAAAGTCAGCTGCCCAGGTGCCTGATGTCAGTTTGCAGGTGGCTATTGTTCCACCATGGGAAGCCAGGCTTCCTGCTTGTGGCAGCTTGCATCTGGAAGAAATCCTGTTCCGTTCGGGATTGTAGGTGGCCGATACCAGGTGCCCGGCAGAGGGAGTTGGGCACAAAGGATGGCCTGTTTCCAGGGGTAAGTAAAGTCAGCTGCCCAGGTGCCTGATGTCAGTTTGTAGGAGGTATTTGGCCCTCCATGGGAAGCCAGGTTTCCAGCCTGTGGCAGCTTGCATCTGGAAGAAATCCTGTTCCGTTTGGGATTGTAGGTGGCCGAGGCCAGGTGACGGGCAGAGGGAGTTTGGAACAAATGATGGCCTGTTTCCAGGGGTAAGTAAAGTCAGCTGCCCTGGTGCCTGTTGTCAGTTTGTAGGAGGCCTTTGGCCCTTCAAGGGAATCTCGTCTTCCAGTTTGTGGCAGCTTGCATCTGGAAGAAATCCTGCTCCATTCGGGATTGTAGGTGGCCGAGGCCAGGTGCCCGGCAGAGGGAGTTGGGCACAAAGGATGGCCTGTTTCCAGGGGTAAGTAAAGTCAGCTGCCCAGGTGCCTGATGTCAGTTTGTAGGAGGCCTTTGGCCCTCCATGGGAAGCCAGGCTTCCAGCTTGTGGCAGCTTGCATCTGGAAGAAATCCTGATCCGTTCGGGATTATAGGTGGCCGAGGCCAGGTGCCCGGCAGACGGAGTTGGGCACAAAGGATGGCCTGTTTCCAGGGGTAAGTAAAGTCAGCTGCCCAGGTGCCTGATGTCAGTTTGTAGGAGGCCTTTGGCCCTCCAAGGGAAACTAGTCTTCCAGTGTGTGGCAGCTTGCAACGCGAAGAAATCCTGTTCCGTTCGGGATTGTAGGTGGCCGAGGCCAGGTGCCCGGCAGAGGGAGTTGGGCACAAACGATGGCCTGTTTCCAGGGGTAAGTAAAGTCAGCTGCCCAGGTGCCTGATGTCAGTTTGTAGGGGGCCTTTGGCCCTACAAGGAAGCCAGGCTTCCAGCTTGTGGCAGCTTGCATCTGGAAGAAATCCTGTTCCGTTTGGACTGTAGGTGGCCGAGGTCAGTTGCCTGGCAGAGGGAGTTGGGAACAAAGGATGGCCTGTTTCCAGGGGTAAGTAAAGTTAGCTGCCCAGGTGCCTGATGTCAGTTTGTAGGAGGCCTTTGGCCCTCCAAGGGAAGCCTGTCTTCCAGTTTGTGGCATCTTGCATCTGGAAGAAATCCTGTACCGTTTGGGATTGTAGGTGGCCGAGGCCTGATGCCCAGCAGAGGGAGTTGGGCACAAAGTATGGCCTGTTTCCAGGGGTAAGTAAAGTCAGCTGCCCCAGGTGCCTGATGTCAGTTTGTAGGAGGCCTTTGGCCCTCCAAGGGAAGCAAGTCTTCCAGTTTGTGGCAGCTTGCATCTGGAAGAAATCCTGTTTCATTCGGATTGTAGGTGGCCGAGGCCAGGTGCCCGGTAGAGGGAGTTGGGCACAAATGATGGCCTGTTTCCAGGGGTAAGTAAAGTCAGCTGCCCAGGTGCCTGGTGTCAGTTTGTAGGAGGCCTTTGGCCCTTCAAGGGAATTTCGTCTTCCAGTTTGTGGCAGCTTGCATCTGGAAGAAATCCTGCTCCATTCGGGATTGTAGGTGGCCGAGGCCAGGTGCCCGGCAGAGGGAGTTGGGCACAAAGGATGGCCTGTTTCCAGGGGTAAGTAAAGTCAGCTGCCCAGGTGCCTGATGTCAGTTTGTAGGAGGCCTTTGGCCCTCCATGGGAAGCCAGGCTTCCAGCTTGTGGCAGCTTGCATCTGGAAGAAATCCTGATCCGTTCGGGATTATAGGTGGCCGAGGCCAGGTGCCCGGCAGACGGAGTTGGGCACAAAGGATGGCCTGTTTCCAGGGGTAAGTAAAGTCAGCTGCCCAGGTGCCTGATCTAAGTTTGCAGGTGGCTATTGTTCCTCCATGGGATGCCAGGCTTCCAGCTTGTGGCTGCTTGCATCTGGAAGAAATCCTGTTCCGTTCAAGATTGTAGGTGTCCGAGGCCAGGTGCCCGGCAGAGGGAGTTGGGCACAAATGATGGCCTGTTTCCAGGGTTTAGTAAAGTCAGCTGCCCAGGTGTCTGATGTCAGTTTGTAGCAGGCCTTTGGCCATCCATGGGAAGCCTGGCTTCCAGCTTGTGGCAGCTTGCATCTGGAAGAAATGCTGTTCCGTTCGGGACTGTAGGTGGCCGAGGCCAGGTGCCCGGCAGAGGGAGTTGGGCACAAATGATGGCCTGTTTCCAGGGGTAAGTAAAGTCAGCTGCCCAGGTGCCTGATGTCTGTTAGTAGGAGGCCTTTGGCCCTCCATGGGAAGCCAGGCTTCCAGCTTGTGGCAGCTTGCGTCTTGAAGAAATCCTGTTCCGTTCGAAATTGTAGGTGGCCGAGGCCAGGTGCCCGGCAGAGGGAGTTGGGCACAAATGATGGCCTGTTTCCAGGGGTGAGTAAAGTCAGCTGCCCAGGTGCCTGATGTCAGTTTGTAGGGGGCCTTTGGCCCTACAAGGGAAGCCAGGCTTCCAGCTTGTGGCAGCTTGCATCTGGAAGAAATCCTGTTCCGTTTGGGATTGTAGGTGGCCGAGGCCTGATGCCCAGCAGAGGGAGTTGGGCACAAAGGATGGCCTGTTTCCAGGGGTAAGTAAAGTCAGCTTCCCAGGTGCCTGATGTCAGTTTGTAGGAGGCCTTTGGCCCTCCAAGAGCAGCCAGGCTTCCAGCTTGTGGCAGCTTGCATCTGGAAGAAATGCTGTTCTGCTCGGGATTGTAGGTGGCCGAGGCCAAGTGCCCGGCAGAGGGAGTTGGGCACAAATGATGGCCTGTTTCCAGGGGTAAGTAAAGTCAGCTGCTCAGGTGCCTGATCTCAGTTTGTAGGAGGCCTTTGGCCCTCCAAGGGAAGCCAGGCTTCCAGCTTGTGGCAGCTTGCATCTGGAAGAAATCCTGTTCCGTTTGGGATCGTAGGTGGCCGAGGCCAGGTGCCCGGCTAAGGGAGTTGGGAACAAACGATGGCCTGTTTCCAGGGGTAAGTAAAGTTAGCTGCCCAGGTGCCTGGTGTCAGTTTGTAGGAGGCCTTTGGCCCTCCAAGGGAAGCTATTCTTCCAGTTTGTGGCTGCTTGCATATGGAAGAAATCCTGTTCTGTTTGGGAATGTAGGTGGCCGAGGCCTGCTGCCCGGCAGAGGGAGTTGGGAACAAACGATGGCCTGTTTCCAGGGGTAAGTAAAGTTAGCTGCCCAGGTGCCTGGTGTCAGTTTGTAGGAGGCCTTTGGCCCTCCAAGGGAAGCTATTCTTCCAGTTTGTGGCTGCTTGCATATGGAAGAAATCCTGTTCCGTTCGGGATTGTAGGTGGCCGAGGCCAGGTGCCCGGCAGAGGGAGTTGGGCACAAACGATGGCCTGTTTCCAGGGGTAAGTAAAGTCAGCTGCCCAGGTGCCTGATGTCAGTTTGTAGGGGGCCTTTGGCCCTACAAAGGAAGCCAGGCTTCCAGCTTGTGGCAGCTTGCATCTGGAAGAAATCCTGTTCCGTTTGGGACTGTAGGTGGCCGAGGTCAGTTGCCTGGCAGAGGGAGTTGGGAACAAAGGATGGCCTGTTTCCAGGGGTAAGTAAAGTTAGCTGCCCAGGTGCCTGATGTCAGTTTGTAGGAGGCCTTTGGCCCTCCAAGGGAAGCCTGTCTTCCAGTTTGTGGCATCTTGCATCTGGAAGAAATCCTGTACCGTTTGGGATTGTAGGTGGCCGAGGCCTGATGCCCAGCAGAGGGAGTTGGGCACAAAGTATGGCCTGTTTCCAGGGGTAAGTAAAGTCAGCTGCCCAGGTGCCTGATGTCAGTTTGTAGGAGGCCTTTGGCCCTCCAAGGGAAGCAAGTCTTCCAGTTTGTGGCAGCTTGCATCTGGAAGAAATCCTGTTTCATTCGGGATTGTAGGTGGCCGAGGCCAGGTGCCCGGTAGAGGGAGTTGGGCACAAATGATGGCCTGTTTCCAGGGGTAAGTAAAGTCAGCTGCCCAGGTGCCTGGTGTCAGTTTGTAGGAGGCCTTTGGCCCTTCAAGGGAATTTCGTCTTCCAGTTTGTGGCAGCTTGCATCTGGAAGAAATCCTGCTCCATTCGGGATTGTAGGTGGCCGAGGCCAGGTGCCCGGCAGAGGGAGTTGGGCACAAAGGATGGCCTGTTTCCAGGGGTAAGTAAAGTCAGCTGCCCAGGTGCCTGATGTCAGTTTGTAGGAGGCCTTTGGCCCTCCATGGGAAGCCAGGCTTCCAGCTTGTGGCAGCTTGCATCTGGAAGAAATCCTGATCCGTTCGGGATTATAGGTGGCCGAGGCCAGGTGCCCGGCAGACGGAGTTGGGCACAAAGGATGGCCTGTTTCCAGGGGTAAGTAAAGTCAGCTGCCCAGGTGCCTGATCTAAGTTTGCAGGTGGCTATTGTTCCTCCATGGGATGCCAGGCTTCCAGCTTGTGGCTGCTTGCATCTGGAAGAAATCCTGTTCCGTTCAAGATTGTAGGTGTCCGAGGCCAGGTGCCCGGCAGAGGGAGTTGGGCACAAATGATGGCCTGTTTCCAGGGTTTAGTAAAGTCAGCTGCCCAGGTGTCTGATGTCAGTTTGTAGCAGGCCTTTGGCCATCCATGGGAAGCCTGGCTTCCAGCTTGTGGCAGCTTGCATCTGGAAGAAATGCTGTTCCGTTCGGGACTGTAGGTGGCCGAGGCCAGGTGCCCGGCAGAGGGAGTTGGGCACAAATGATGGCCTGTTTCCAGGGGTAAGTAAAGTCAGCTGCCCAGGTGCCTGATGTCTGTTAGTAGGAGGCCTTTGGCCCTCCATGGGAAGCCAGGCTTCCAGCTTGTGGCAGCTTGCGTCTTGAAGAAATCCTGTTCCGTTCGAAATTGTAGGTGGCCGAGGCCAGGTGCCCGGCAGAGGGAGTTGGGCACAAATGATGGCCTGTTTCCAGGGGTGAGTAAAGTCAGCTGCCCAGGTGCCTGATGTCAGTTTGTAGGGGGCCTTTGGCCCTACAAGGGAAGCCAGGCTTCCAGCTTGTGGCAGCTTGCATCTGGAAGAAATCCTGTTCCGTTTGGGATTGTAGGTGGCCGAGGCCTGATGCCCAGCAGAGGGAGTTGGGCACAAAGGATGGCCTGTTTCCAGGGGTAAGTAAAGTCAGCTTCCCAGGTGCCTGATGTCAGTTTGTAGGAGGCCTTTGGCCCTCCAAGAGCAGCCAGGCTTCCAGCTTGTGGCAGCTTGCATCTGGAAGAAATGCTGTTCTGCTCGGGATTGTAGGTGGCCGAGGCCAAGTGCCCGGCAGAGGGAGTTGGGCACAAATGATGGCCTGTTTCCAGGGGTAAGTAAAGTCAGCTGCTCAGGTGCCTGATCTCAGTTTGTAGGAGGCCTTTGGCCCTCCAAGGGAAGCCAGGCTTCCAGCTTGTGGCAGCTTGCATCTGGAAGAAATCCTGTTCCGTTTGGGATCGTAGGTGGCCGAGGCCAGGTGCCCGGCTAAGGGAGTTGGGAACAAACGATGGCCTGTTTCCAGGGGTAAGTAAAGTTAGCTGCCCAGGTGCCTGGTGTCAGTTTGTAGGAGGCCTTTGGCCCTCCAAGGGAAGCTATTCTTCCAGTTTGTGGCTGCTTGCATCTGGAAGAAATCCTGTTCTGTTTGGGAATGTAGGTGGCCGAGGCCTGCTGCCCGGCAGAGGGAGTTGGGCACAAAGGATGGCCTGTTTCCAGAGGTAAGTAAAGTCAGCTGCCCAGGTGCCTGATGTCAGTTTGTAGGAGGCCGTTGGCCCGCTAAGGGAAGCAAGTCTTTCAGTTTGTGGCAGCTTGCATCTGGAAGAAATCCTGTTCCGTTCGGGATTGTAGGTGGCAGTGGCCAGGTGCCCGGAAGAGGGAGTTGGGCACAAAGGATGGCCTTTTTCCAAGGGTAAGTAAAGTCAGCTGCCCAGGTGCCTGATGTCAGTTTTTAGGAGGCCTTTGGCCCTCCAAGAGCAGCCAGGCTTCCAGCTTGTGGCAGCTTGCATCTTGAAGAAATCCTGTTCCGTTTGGGATCGTAGGTGGCCGAGGCCTGGTGCCCGGCTAAGGGAGTTGGGCACAAAGGATGGCCTGTTTCCAGGGGTAAGTAAAGTCAGCTGCCCAGGTGCCTGATGTCAGTTTGCAGGTGGCTATTGTTCCACCATGGGAAGCCAGGCTTCCTGCTTGTGGCAGCTTGCATCTGGAAGAAATCCTGTTCCGTTCGGGATTGTAGGTGGCCGATACCAGGTGCCCGGCAGAGGGAGTTGGGCACAAAGGATGGCCTGTTTCCAGGGGTAAGTAAAGTCAGCTGCCCAGGTGCCTGATGTCAGTTTGTAGGAGGTATTTGGCCCTCCATGGGAAGCCAGGTTTCCAGCCTGTGGCAGCTTGCATCTGGAAGAAATCCTGTTCCGTTTGGGATTGTAGGTGGCCGAGGCCAGGTGACGGGCAGAGGGAGTTTGGAACAAATGATGGCCTGTTTCCAGGGGTAAGTAAAGTCAGCTGCCCTGGTGCCTGTTGTCAGTTTGTAGGAGGCCTTTGGCCCTTCAAGGGAATCTCGTCTTCCAGTTTGTGGCAGCTTGCATCTGGAAGAAATCCTGCTCCATTCGGGATTGTAGGTGGCCGAGGCCAGGTGCCCGGCAGAGGGAGTTGGGCACAAAGGATGGCCTGTTTCCAGGGGTAAGTAAAGTCAGCTGCCCAGGTGCCTGATGTCAGTTTGTAGGAGGCCTTTGGCCCTCCATGGGAAGCCAGGCTTCCAGCTTGTGGCAGCTTGCATCTGGAAGAAATCCTGATCCGTTCGGGATTATAGGTGGCCGAGGCCAGGTGCCCGGCAGACGGAGTTGGGCACAAAGGATGGCCTGTTTCCAGGGGTAAGTAAAGTCAGCTGCCCAGGTGCCTGATGTCAGTTTGTAGGAGGCCTTTGGCCCTCCAAGGGAAACTAGTCTTCCAGTGTGTGGCAGCTTGCATCGCGAAGAAATCCTGTTCCGTTCGGGATTGTAGGTGGCCGAGGCCAGGTGCCCGGCAGAGGGAGTTGGGCACAAACGATGGCCTGTTTCCAGGGGTAAGTAAAGTCAGCTGCCCAGGTGCCTGATGTCAGTTTGTAGGGGGCCTTTGGCCCTACAAAGGAAGCCAGGCTTCCAGCTTGTGGCAGCTTGCATCTGGAAGAAATCCTGTTCCGTTTGGGACTGTAGGTGGCCGAGGTCAGTTGCCTGGCAGAGGGAGTTGGGAACAAAGGATGGCCTGTTTCCAGGGGTAAGTAAAGTTAGCTGCCCAGGTGCCTGATGTCAGTTTGTAGGAGGCCTTTGGCCCTCCAAGGGAAGCCTGTCTTCCAGTTTGTGGCATCTTGCATCTGGAAGAAATCCTGTACCGTTTGGGATTGTAGGTGGCCGAGGCCTGATGCCCAGCAGAGGGAGTTGGGCACAAAGTATGGCCTGTTTCCAGGGGTAAGTAAAGTCAGCTGCCCAGGTGCCTGATGTCAGTTTGTAGGAGGCCTTTGGCCCTCCAAGGGAAGCAAGTCTTCCAGTTTGTGGCAGCTTGCATCTGGAAGAAATCCTGTTTCATTCGGGATTGTAGGTGGCCGAGGCCAGGTGCCCGGTAGAGGGAGTTGGGCACAAATGATGGCCTGTTTCCAGGGGTAAGTAAAGTCAGCTGCCCAGGTGCCTGGTGTCAGTTTGTAGGAGGCCTTTGGCCCTTCAAGGGAATTTCGTCTTCCAGTTTGTGGCAGCTTGCATCTGGAAGAAATCCTGCTCCATTCGGGATTGTAGGTGGCCGAGGCCAGGTGCCCGGCAGAGGGAGTTGGGCACAAAGGATGGCCTGTTTCCAGGGGTAAGTAAAGTCAGCTGCCCAGGTGCCTGATGTCAGTTTGTAGGAGGCCTTTGGCCCTCCATGGGAAGCCAGGCTTCCAGCTTGTGGCAGCTTGCATCTGGAAGAAATCCTGATCCGTTCGGGATTATAGGTGGCCGAGGCCAGGTGCCCGGCAGACGGAGTTGGGCACAAAGGATGGCCTGTTTCCAGGGGTAAGTAAAGTCAGCTGCCCAGGTGCCTGATCTAAGTTTGCAGGTGGCTATTGTTCCTCCATGGGATGCCAGGCTTCCAGCTTGTGGCTGCTTGCATCTGGAAGAAATCCTGTTCCGTTCAAGATTGTAGGTGTCCGAGGCCAGGTGCCCGGCAGAGGGAGTTGGGCACAAATGATGGCCTGTTTCCAGGGTTTAGTAAAGTCAGCTGCCCAGGTGTCTGATGTCAGTTTGTAGCAGGCCTTTGGCCATCCATGGGAAGCCTGGCTTCCAGCTTGTGGCAGCTTGCATCTGGAAGAAATGCTGTTCCGTTCGGGACTGTAGGTGGCCGAGGCCAGGTGCCCGGCAGAGGGAGTTGGGCACAAATGATGGCCTGTTTCCAGGGGTAAGTAAAGTCAGCTGCCCAGGTGCCTGATGTCTGTTAGTAGGAGGCCTTTGGCCCTCCATGGGAAGCCAGGCTTCCAGCTTGTGGCAGCTTGCGTCTTGAAGAAATCCTGTTCCGTTCGAAATTGTAGGTGGCCGAGGCCAGGTGCCCGGCAGAGGGAGTTGGGCACAAATGATGGCCTGTTTCCAGGGGTGAGTAAAGTCAGCTGCCCAGGTGCCTGATGTCAGTTTGTAGGGGGCCTTTGGCCCTACAAGGGAAGCCAGGCTTCCAGCTTGTGGCAGCTTGCATCTGGAAGAAATCCTGTTCCGTTTGGGATTGTAGGTGGCCGAGGCCTGATGCCCAGCAGAGGGAGTTGGGCACAAAGGATGGCCTGTTTCCAGGGGTAAGTAAAGTCAGCTTCCCAGGTGCCTGATGTCAGTTTGTAGGAGGCCTTTGGCCCTCCAAGAGCAGCCAGGCTTCCAGCTTGTGGCAGCTTGCATCTTGAAGAAATCCTGTTCCGTTTGGGATTGTAGGTGGCCGAGGTCAGTTGCCCGGCAGAGGGAGTTGGGCACAAAGGATGGCCTGTTTCCAGGGGTAAGTAAAGTTAGCTGCCCAGGTGCCTGATGTCAGTTTGTAGGAGGCCTTTGGCCCTTCAAGGGAAGCCTGTCTTCCAGTTTTTGGCAGCTTGCATCTGGAAGAAATCCTGTACCGTTTGGGATTGTAGGTGGCCGAGGCCTGATGCCCAGCAGAGGGAGTTGGGCACAAATGATGGCCTGTTTCCAGGGGTAAGTAAAGTCAGCTGCCCAGGTGCCTGATGTCAGTTTGTAGGAGGCCTTTGGCCCTCCAAGGGAAGCAAGTCTTCCAGTTTGTGGCAGCTTGCATCTGGAAGAAATCCTGTTTCATTCGGGATTGTAGGTGGCCGAGGCCAGGTGCCCGGTAGAGGGAGTTGGGCACAAATGATGGCCTGTTTCCAGGGGTAAGTAAAGTCAGCTGCCCAGGTGCCTGATGTCAGTTTGTAGCAGGCCTTTGGCCCTCCAAGGGAAGCTAGTCTTCCAGTTTGTGGCAGCTTGCATCTGGAAGAAATCCTGTTCCGTTCGGGATCGTAGGTGGCCGAGGCCTGGTGCCCGGCTAAGGGAGTTGGGAACAAAGAATGGCCTGTTTCCAGGGGTAAGTAAAGTTAGCTGCCCAGGTGCCTGGTGTCAGTTTGTAGGAGGCCTTTGGCCCTCCAAGGGAAGCTAGTCTTCCAGTTTGTGGCTGGTTGCATATGGAAGAAATCCTGTTCTGTTTGGGAATGTAGGTGGCCGAGGCCTGCTGCCCGGCAGAGGGAGTTGGGCACAAAGGATGTCCTGTTTCCAGAGGTAAGTAAAGTCAGCTGCCCAGGTGCCTGATGTCAGTTTTTAGGAGGCCTTTTTCCCTCCAAGAGCAGCCAGGCTTCCAGCTTGTGGCAGCTTGCATCTTGAAGAAATCCTGTTCTGTTTGGGATCGTAGGTGGCCGAGGCCTGGTGCCCGGCTAAGGGAGTTGGGAACAAAGGATGGCCTGTTTCCAGGGGTAAGTAAAGTCAGCTGCCCAGGTGCCTGATGTCAGTTTGCAGGTGGCTATTGTTCCTCCATGGGAAGCCAGGCTTCCTGCTTGTGGCAGCTTGCATATGGAAGAAATCCTGTTCATTTCGGGATTCTAGGTGGCCGATACCAGGTGCCCGGCAGAGGGAGTTGGGCACAAATGATGGCCTGTTTCCAGGGGTAAGTAAAGTCAGCTGCCCAGGTGCCTGATGTCAGTTTGTAGGAGGCATTTGGCCCTCCATGGGAAGCCAGCCTTCCAGCCTGTGGCAGCTTGCATCTGGAAGAAATCCTGTTCCGTTTGGGATTGAAGGTGGCCGAGGCCAGGTGACCGGCAGAGGGAGTTGGGAACAAATGATGGCCTGTTTCCAGGGGTAAGTAAAGTCAGCTGCCCAGGTGCCTGATGTCAGTTTGTAGGAGGCCTTTGGCCCTTCAAGGGAATCTCGTCTTCCAGTTTGTGGCAGCTTGAATCTGGAAGAAATCCTGCTCCATTCGGGATTGTAGGTGGCCGAGGCCAGGTGCCCGGCTAAGGGAGTTGGGCACAAATGATGGCCTGTTTCCAGGGGTAAGTAAAGTCAGCTGCCCAGGTGCCTGATGTCAGTTTGTAGGAGGCCTTTGGCCCTCCATGGGAAGCCAGGCTTCCAGCTTGTGGCAGCTTGCATCTGGAAGAAATCCTGATCCGTTCGGGATTATAGGTGGCCGAGGCCAGGTGCCCGGCAGAGGGAGTTGGGCACAAATGATGGCCTGTTTCCAGGGGTTAGTAAATTCAGCTGCCCAGGTGTCTGATGTCAGTTTGTAGCAGGCCTTTGGCCCTCCATGGGAAGCCTGGCTTCCAGCTTGTGGCAGCTTGCATCTGGAAGAAATGCTGTTCCGTTCGGGACTGTAGGTGGCCGAGGCCAGGTGCCCGGCAGAGGGAGTTGGGCAAAACGGATGGCCTGTTTCCAAGGGTAAGTAAAGTCAGCTGCCCAGGTGCCTGATGTCAGTTTGTAGCAGGCCTTTGGCCCTCCAAGGGAAGCTAGTCTTCCAGTTTGTGGCAGCTTGCATCTGGAAGAAATGCTGTTCTGCTCGGGATTGTAGGTGGCCGAGCCCAGGTGCCCGGCAGAGGGAGTTGGGCACAAATGATGGCCTGTTTCCAGGGGTAAGTAAAGTCAGCTGCCCAGGTGCCTGATGTCTGTTAGTAGGAGGCCTTTGGCCCTCCATGGGAAGGCAGGCTTCCAGCTTGTGGCAGCTTGCGTCTTGAAGAAATCCTGTTCCGTTCGAAATTGTAGGTGGCCGAGACCAGGTGCCCGGCAGAGGGAGTTGGGCACAAATGATGGCCTGTTTCCAGGGGTGAGTAAAGTCAGCTGCCCAGGTGCCTGATGTCAGTTTGTAGGGGGCCTTTGGCCCTACAAGGGAAGCTAGTCTTCCAGTTTGTGGCTGCTTGCATCTGGAAGAAATCCTGTACCGTTTGGGATTGTAGGTGGCCGAGGCCTGATGCCCAGCAGAGGGAGTTGGGCACAAATGATGGCCTGTTTCCAGGGGTAAGTAAAGTCAGCTGCCCAGGTGCCTGATGTCAGTTTGTAGGAGGCCTTTGGCCCTCCAAGGGAAGCAAGTCTTCCAGTTTGTGGCAGCTTGCATCTGGAAGAAATCCTGTTTCATTCGGGATTGTAGGTGGCCGAGGCCAGGTGCCCGGTAGAGGGAGTTGGGCACAAATGATGGCCTGTTTCCAGGGGTAAGTAAAGTCAGCTGCCCAGGTGCCTGATGTCAGTTTGTAGCAGGCCTTTGGCCCTCCAAGGGAAGCTAGTCTTCCAGTTTGTGGCAGCTTGCATCTGGAAGAAATCCTGTTCCTTTTGGGATCGTAGGTGGCCGAGGCCTGGTGCCCGGCTAAGGGAGTTGGGAACAAAGAATGGCCTGTTTCCAGGGGTAAGTAAAGTTAGCTGCCCAGGTGCCTGGTGTCAGTTTGTAGGAGGCCTTTGGCCCTCCAAGGGAAGCTAGTCTTCCAGTTTGTGGCTGGTTGCATATGGAAGAAATCCTGTTCTGTTTGGGAATGTAGGTGGCCGAGGCCTCCTGCCCGGCAGAGGGAGTTGGGCACAAAGGATGTCCTGTTTCCAGAGGTAAGTAAAGTCAGCTGCCCAGGTGCCTGATGTCAGTTTTTAGGAGGCCTTTTTCCCTCCAAGAGCAGCCAGGCTTCCAGCTTGTGGCAGCTTGCATCTTGAAGAAATCCTGTTCCGTTTGGGATCGTAGGTGGCCGAGGCCTGGTGCCCGGCTAAGGGAGTTGGGAACAAAGGATGGCCTGTTTCCAGGGGTAAGTAAAGTCAGCTGCCCAGGTGCCTGATGTCAGTTTGCAGGTGGCTATTGTTCCTCCATGGGAAGCCAGGCTTCCTGCTTGTGGCAGCTTTCATCTGGAAGAAATCCTGTTCATTTCGGGATTGTAGGTGGCCGATACCAGGTGCCCGGCAGAGGGAGTTGGGCACAAATGATGGCCTGTTTCCAGGGGTAAGTAAAGTCAGCTGCCCAGGTGCCTGATGTCAGTTTGTAGGAGGCATTTGGCCCTCCATGGGAAGCCAGCCTTCCAGCCTGTGGCAGCTTGCATCTGGAAGAAATCCTGTTCCGTTTGGGATTGAAGGCGGCCGAGGCCAGGTGACCGGCAGAGGGAGTTGGGAACAAATGATGGCCTGTTTCCAGGGGTAAGTAAAGTCAGCTGCCCAGGTGCCTGATGTCAGTTTGTAGGAGGCCTTTGGCCCTTCAAGGGAATCTCGTCTTCCAGTTTGTGGCAGCTTGAATCTGGAAGAAATCCTGCTCCATTCGGGATTGTAGGTGGCCGAGGCCAGGTGCCCGGCTAAGGGAGTTGGGCACAAATGATGGCCTGTTTCCAGGGGTAAGTAAAGTCAGCTGCCCAGGTGCCTGATGTCAGTTTGTAGGAGGCCTTTGGCCCTCCATGGGAAGCCAGGCTTCCAGCTTGTGGCAGCTTGCATCTGGAAGAAATCCTGATCCGTTCGGGATTATAGGTGGCCGAGGCCAGGTGCCCGGCAGAGGGAGTTGGGCACAAATGATGGCCTGTTTCCAGGGGTTAGTAAATTCAGCTGCCCAGGTGTCTGATGTCAGTTTGTAGCAGGCCTTTGGCCCTCCATGGGAAACCTGGCTTCCAGCTTGTGGCAGCTTGCATCTGGAAGAAATGCTGTTCCGTTCGGGACTGTAGGTGGCCGAGGCCAGGTGCCCGGCAGAGGGAGTTGGGCAAAAAGGATGGCCTGTTTCCAAGGGTAAGTAAAGTCAGCTGCCCAGGTGCCTGATGTCAGTTTGTAGCAGGCCTTTGGCCCTCCAAGGGAAGCTAGTCTTCCAGTTTGTGGCAGCTTGCATCTGGAAGAAATGCTGTTCTGCTCGGGATTGTAGGTGGCCGAGCCCAGGTGCCCGGCAGAGGGAGTTGGGCACAAATGATGGCCTGTTTCCAGGGGTAAGTAAAGTCAGCTGCCCAGGTGCCTGATGTCTGTTAGTAGGAGGCCTTTGGCCCTCCATGGGAAGCCAGGCTTCCAGCTTGTGGCAGCTTGCGTCTTGATGAAATCCTGTTCCGTTCGAAATTGTAGGTGGCCGAGACCAGGTGCCCGGCAGAGGGAGTTGGGCACAAATGATGGCCTGTTTCCAGGGGTGAGTAAAGTCAGCTGCCCAGGTGCCTGATGTCAGTTTGTAGGGGGCCTTTGGCCCTACAAGGGAAGCCAGGCTTCCAGCTTGTGGCAGCTTGCATCTGGAAGAAATCCTGTTCCGTTTGGGATTGTAGGTGGCCGAGGCCTGATGCCCAGCAGAAGGAGTTGGGCACAAAGGATGGCCTGTTTCCAGGGGTAAGTAAAGTCAGCTGCCAAGGTGCCTGGTGTCAGATTGTAGGAGGCCTTTGGCCCTCCAAGCAAAGCTAGTCTTCCAGTTTGTGGCTGCTTGCATATGGAAGAAATCCTGTTCTGTTTGGGAATGTAGGTGGCCGAGGCCAGGTGCCCGGCAGAGGGAGTTGGGCACAAAAGAATGGCCTGTTTCCAGAGGTAAGTAAAGTCAGCTGCCCAGGTGCCTGATGTCAGTTTATAGGAGGCGTTTGGCCCTCTAAGGGAAGCAAGTCTTCCAGTTTGTGGCAGCTTGCATCTGGAAGAAATCCTGTTCCGTTCGGGATTGTAGGTGGCCGTGGCCAGGTGCCCGGCAGAGGGGGTTGGGCACAAAGGATGGCCTGTATCCAGGGGTAAGTAAAGTCAGCTGGCCAGGTGCCTGGTGTCAGTTTTTAGGAGGCCTTTGGCCCTCCAAGAGCAGCCAGGCTTCCAGCTTGTGGCAGCTTGCATCTTGAAGAAATCCTGTTCCGTTTGGGATTGTAGGTGGCCGAGGCCAGTTGCCCGGCAGAGGGAGTTGGGAACAAAGGATGGCCTGTTTCCAGGGGTAAGTAAAGTTAGCTGCCCAGGTGCCTGATGTCAGTCTGTAGGAGGCCTTTGGCCCTCCAAGGGAAGCCTGTCTTCCAGTTTGTGGCAGCTTGCATCTGGAAGAAATCCTGTACCGTTTGGGATTGTAGGTGGCCGAGGCCTGATGCCCAGCAGAGGGAGTTGGGCACAAAGTATGGCCTGTTTCCAGGGGTAAGTAAAGTCAGCTGCCCAGGTGCCTGATGTCAGTTTGTAGGAGGCCTTTGGCCCTCCAAGGGAAACTAGTCTTCCAGTTTGTGGCAGCTTGCATCTGGAAGAAATCCTGTTTCATTCGGGATTGTAGGTGCCCGAGGCCAAGTGACCCGTAGAGGGAGTTGGGCACAAATGATGGCCTGTTTCCAGGCGTAAGTAAAGTCAGCTGCCCAGGTGCCTGATGTCAGTTTGTAGCAGGCCTATGGCCCTCCAAGGGAAGCTAGTCTTCCAGTTTGTGGCAGCTTGCATCTGGAAGAAATCCTGTTCCGTTCGGGATTGTAGGTGGCCGAGGCCAGGTGCCCGGCAGAGGGAGTGGGGCACAAATGTTGGCCTGTTTCCAGAGGGTTAGTAAAGTTAGCTGCCCAGGTGCCTGGTGTCATTTTTTAGGAGGCCTTTGGCCCTCCAAGGGAATTTGTCTTCCAGTTTGTGGCAGCTTGCATCTGGAAGAAATGCTGTTCTGCTCGGGATTGTAGGTGGCCGAGGCCAGGTGCCCGGCAGAGGGAGTTGGGAACAAATGATGGCCTGTTTCCAGGGGTAAGTAAAGTCAGCTGCCCAGGTGCCTGATGTCAGTTTGTAGGCGGCCTTTGGCCCTCCAAGGGAAGCCAGGCTTCCAGCTTGTGGCAGCTTGCATCTGGAAGAAATCCTGTTCCGTTTGGGATCGAAGGTGGCCGAGGCCTGGTGCCCGGCTAAGGGAGTTGGGAAAAAAGGATGGCCTGTTTCCAGGGGTAAGTAAATTTAGCTGCCCAGGTGCCTGATTTCAGTTTGTAGGAGGCCTTTGGCCCTCCAAGGGAAGCCTGTCTTCCAGTTTGTGGCAGCTTGCATCTGGAAGAAATCCTGTTCCGTACGGGATTGTAGGTGGCCGAGGCCTGATGCCCAGCAGAGGGAGTTGGGCACAAATATGGCCTGTTTCCAGGGGTAAGTAAAGTCAGCTGCCCAGGTGCCTGATGTCAGTTTGTAGGAGGCCTTTGGCCCTCCAAGGGAAACTAGTCTTCCAGTTTGTAGCAGCTTGCATCGCGAAGAAATCCTGTATCATTCGGGATTGCAGGTGGCCGAGGCCAAGTGCCCGGCAGAGGGAGTTGGGCACAAATGATGGCCTGTTTCCAGGGGTAAGTAAAGTCGGCTGCCCAGGTGCCTGATGTCAGTTTGTAGCAGGCCTTTGGCCCTCCAAGGGAAGCTAGTCTTCCAGTTTGTGGCAGCTTGCATCTGGAAGAAATCCTGTTCCGTTCGGGATTGTAGGTGGCCGAGGCCAGGTGCCCGACAGAGGGAGTGGGGCACAAATGATGGCCTGTTTCCAGGGGTAAGTAAAGTCAGCTGCCCAGGTGCCTGATCTCAGTTTGTAGGAGGCCTTTGGCCCTCCAAGGGAAGCCAGGCTTCCAGCTTGTGGCAGCTTGCATCTGGAAGAAATCCTGTTCCGTTTGGGATCGTAGGTGGCCGAGGCCTGGTGCCCGGCTAAGGGAGTTGGAAACAAATGATGGCCTGTTTTCAGAGGTAAGTAAAGTCAGCTGCCCAGGTGCCTGATGTCAGTTTGTAGGAGGCCTTTGGCCCTCCAAGGGAAACTAGTCTTCCAGTTTGTGGCAGCTTGCATTGCGAAGAAATCCTGTTTCATTCGGGATTGTAGGTGGCCGAGGCCAGGTGCCCGGCTAAGGGAGTTGGGCACAAATGATGGCCTGTTTCCAGGGGTAAGTAAAGTCAGCTGCCGAGGTGCCTGATGTCAGTTTGTAGGCGGCCTTTGGCCCTCCAAGGGAAACTAGTCTTCCAGTTTGTGGCAGCTTGCATCTGGAAGAAATCCTGTTCCATTCGGGATTGTAGGTGGCTGAGTCCAGGTGCCCAGCAGAGGGAGTTGGGAACAAAGGATGGCCTGTTTCCAGGGGTAAGTAAAGTCAGCTGCCCAGGTGCCTGGTGTCAGTTTGTAGGAGGCCTTTGGCCCTCCAAGGGAAGCTAGTCTTCCAGTTTGTGGCTGCTTGCATATGGAAGAAATCCTGTTCTGTTTGGGAATGTAGGTGGCAGAGGCCTGCTGCCCGGCAGAGGGAGTTGGGCACAAAGGATGGCCTGTTTCCAGAGGTAAGTAAAGTCAGCTGCCCAGGTGCCTGATGTCAGTTTGTAGGAGGCCTTTGGCCCGCTAAGGGAAGCAAGTCTTCCAGTTTGTGGCAGCTTGCATCTGGAAGAAATCCTGTTCCGTTCGGGATTGTAGGTGGCAGTGGCCAGGTGCCCGGCAGAGGGAGTTGGGCACAAAGGATGGCCTTTTTCCAGGGGTAAGTAAAGTCAGCTGCCCAGGTGCCTGATGTCAGTTTTTAGGAGGCCTTTGGCCCTCCAAGAGCAGCCAGGCTTCCAGCTTGTGGCAGCTTGCATCTTGAAGAAATCCTGTTCCGTTTGGGATCGTAGGTGGCCGAGGCCTGGTGCCCGGCTAAGGGAGTTGGGCACAAATGATGGCCTGTTTCCAGGGGTAAGTAAAGTCAACTGCCCAGGTGCCTGATGTCAGTTTGTAGGAGGCATTTGGCCCTCCATGGGAAGCCAGTTTTCCAGCCTGTGGCAGCTTGCATCTGGAAGAAATCCTGTTCCGTTTGGGATTGTAGGTGGCCGAGGCCAGGTGCCCGGCAGAGGGAGTTGGGCACAAATGATGGCCTGTTTTATGGAGTAAGTAATGTCAGCTGCCCAGGTGCCTGTTGTCAGTTTGTAGGAGGCCTTTGGCCCTTCAAGGGAATCTAGTCTTCCAGTTTGTGGCAGCTTGCATCTGGAAGAAATCCTGCTCCATTCGGGATTGTAGGTGGCCGAGGCCAGGTGCTCGGCAGAGGGAGTTGGGCACAAATGATGGCCTGTTTCCAGGGGTAAGTAAAGTCAGCTGCCCAGGTGCCTGATGTCAGTTTGCAGGTGGCTATTGTTCCTCCATGGGATGCCAGGCTTCCAGCTTGTGGCAGCTTGCATCTTGAAGAAATCCTGTTCCGTTCGGGATTGTAGGTGTCCGAGGCCAGGTGCCCGGCAGAGGGAGTTGGGCACAAATGATGGCCTGTTTCCAGGGGTTAGTAAAGTCAGCTGCCCAGGTGTCTGATGTCAGTTTGTAGCAGGCCTTTGGCCCTCCATGGGAAGCCTGGCTTCCAGGTTGTGGCAGCTTGCATCTGGAAGAAATGCTGTTCCGTTCGGGACTGTAGGTGGCCAAGGCCAGGTGCCTGGAAGAGGGAGTTGGGAACAAAGGATGGCCTGTTTCCAGGGGTAAGTAAAGTTCGCTGCCCAGGTGCCTGGTGTCAGTTTGTAGGAGGCCTTTGGCCCTCCTAGGGAAGCTAGTCTTCCAGTTTGTGGCAGCTTGCATCTGGAAGAGATCCTGTTCCTTTCGGGATTGTAAGTGGCCTACGCCTGGTGCCCGGCAGAGGGAGTTGGGCACAAATGATGGCCTGTTTCCAGGGGTAAGTAAAGTCAGCTGCCCAGGTGCCTGATGTCAGTTTGTAGGAGGCCTTTGGCCCTCCAAGGGAAACTAGTCTTCCAGTTTGTGGCAGCTTGCATCTGGAAGAAATCCTGTTCCATTCGGGATTGTAGGTGGCCGAGTCCAGGTGCCCAGCAGAGGGAGTTGGGCACAAATGATGGCCTGTTTCCAGGTGTAAGTAAAGTCAGCTGCCCAGGTGCCTGATCTCAGTTTTTAGGAGGCCTTTGGCCCTCCAAGGGAAGCCAGGCTTCCAGCTTGTGGCAGCTTGCATCTGGAAGAAATCCTGTTCTCTTTGGGATCGTAGGTGGCCGAGGCCTGGTGCCCGGCTAAGGGAGTTGGGAACAAATGATGGCCTGTTTCCAGGGGTAAGTAAAGTTAGCTGCCCAGGTGCCTGGTGTCAGTTTGTAAGAGGCCTTTGGCCCTCCAAGGGAAGCTAGTCTTCCAGTTTGTGGCTGCTTGCATATGGAAGAAATCCTGTTCTGTTTGGGAATGTAGGTGGCCGAGGCCTGCTGCCCGGCAGAGGGAGTTGGGCACAAAGGATGGCCTGTTTCCAGAGGTAAGTAAAGTCAGCTGCCCTGGTGCCTGATGTCAGTTTGTAGGAGGCCTTTGGCCCGCTAAGGGAAACAAGTCTTCCAGTTTCTGGCAGCTTGCATCTGGAAGAAATCCTGTTCCGTTCGGGATTGTAGGTGGCAGTGGCCAGGTGCCCGGCAGAGGGAGTTGGGCACAAAAGATGGCCTGTTTCCAGGGGTAAGTAAAGTCAGCTGCCCAGGTGCCTGATGTCAATTTTTAGGAGGCTTTGGCCCTCCAAGAGCAGCCAGGCTTCCAGCTTGTGGCAGCTTGCATCTTGAAGAAATCCTGTTTGTTTGGGATCGTAGGTGGCCGAGGCCTGGTGCCCGGCTAAGGGAGTTGGGAACAAAGGATGGCCTGTTTCCAGGGGTAAGTAAAGTCAGCTGCCCAGGTGCCTGATGTCAATTTTTAGGAGGCTTTGGCCCTCCAAGAGCAGCCAGGCTTCCAGCTTGTTGCAGCTTGCATCTGGAAGAAATCCTGTTCAGTTCGGGATTGTAGGTGGCCGAGGCCAGGTGCCCGGCAGAGGGAGTTGGGCACAAAGGATGGCCTGTTTCCAGGGGTAAGTAAAGTTAGCTGCCCAGGTGCCTGATGTCAGTTTGTAGGAGGCTTTTGGGCCTCCAAGGGAAGCTTCTCTTCCAGTTTGTGGCAGCTTGCATCTGGAAGAAATGCTGTTCTGCTCTGGATTGTAGGTGGCCGAGGCCAGGTGCCCGGCAGAGGGAGTTGGGCACAAATGATGGCCTGTTTCCAGGGGTAAGTAAAGTCAGCTGCCCAGGTGCCTGATGTCAGTTTGTAGGAGGCCTTTGGCCCTCCATGGGAAGCCAGGCTTCCTGCTTGTGGCAGCTTGCATCTGGCAGAAATCCTGTTCCGTTCGGGATTGTAGGTGGCCGAGGCCTGGTGCCCGGCAGAGGGAGTTGGGAACAAAGGATGGCCTGTTTCCAGGGGTAAGTAAAGTCAGCTGCCCAGGTGCCTGATGTCAGTTTGCAGGTGGCTATTGTTCCTCCATGGGATGCCAGGTTTCCAACTTTTGGCTGCTTGCATCTGGAAGTAATCCTGTTCCGTTCGGGATTGTAGGTGGCCGAAACCTGGTGCCCGGCACAGGGAGTTAGGCACAAAGGATGGCCTATTTCCAGGGGTAAGTAAAGTCAGCTGCCCAGGTGCTTGATGTCAGTTTGTAGGAGGCCTTTGGCCCTCCAAGGGAAGCTATTCTTCCAGTTTGTGGCAGCTTGCATCTGGAAGAAATCCTGTTCCGTTCGGGATCGTAGGTGGCCGAGGCCAGGTGCCCGGCAGAGGGAGTTGGGCACAAATGATGGCCTGTTTCCAGGGGTTAGTAAAGTCAGCTGCCCAGGTGTCTGATGTCAGTTTGTAGCAGGCCTTTGGCCCTCCATGGGAAGCCTGGAAACCAGCTTGTGGCAGCTTGCATCTGGAAGAAATCCTGTTCCGTTCGGGATTGTAGGTGTCCGAGGCCAGGTGCCCGGCAGAGGGAGTTGGGAACAAAGGATGGCCTGTTTCCAGGGGTAAGTAAAGACAGCTGCCCAGGTGCCTGGTGTCAGTTTTTAGGAGGCCTTTGGCCCTCCAAGGGAAACTAGTCTTCCAGTTTGTGGCAGATTGCATCCGGAAGAAATCCTGTTCTATTCGGGATTGTAGGTGGCCGAGTCCAGGTGCCCAGCAGAGGGAGTTGGGCACAAATGATGGCCTGTTTCCAGGGGTAAGTAAAGTCAGCTGCCCAGGTGCCTGATGTCAGTTTGTAGGAGGCCTTTGGCCCTCCAAGGGAAGCCAGCCTTCCAGCTTGTGGCAGCTTGCATCTGGAAGAAATGCTGTTCCGTTTGGGATCGTAGGTGGCCGAGGCCTGGTGCCCGGCTAAGGGAGTTGGGCACAAAGTATGGCCTGTTTCCAGGGGTAAGTAAAGTCAGCTGCCCAGGTGCCTGATGTCAGTTTGTAGGAGGCCTTTGACCCTCCAAGGGAAGCAAGTCTTCCAGTTTGTGGCAGCTTGCATCTGGAAGAAATCCTGTTTCATTCGGGATTGTAGGTGGCCGAGGCCAGGTGCCCGGTAGAGGGAGTTGGGCACAAATGATGGCCTGTTTCCAGGCGTAAGTAAAGTCAGCTGCCCAGGTGCCTGATGTCAGTTTGTAGCAGGCCTTTGGCCCTCCAAGGGAAGCTAGTCTTCCAGTTTGTGGCAGCTTGCATCTGGAAGAAATCCTGTTCCGTTCGGGATTGTAGGTGGCCGAGGCCAGGTGCCCGGCAGAGGGAGTGGGGCACAAATGTTGGCCTGTTTCCAGAGGGTTAGTAAAGTTAGCTGCCCAGGTGCCTGGTGTCATTTTTTAGGAGGCCTTTGGCCCTCCAAGGGAATTTGTCTTCCAGTTTGTGGCAGCTTGCATCTGGAAGAAATGCTGTTCTGCTCGGGATTGTAGGTGGCCGAGGCCAGGTGCACGGCAGAGGGAGTTGGGAACAAATGATGGCCTGTTTCCAGGGGTAAGTAAAGTCAGCTGCCCAGGTGCCTGATGTCAGTTTGTAGGCGGCCTTTGGCCCTCCAAGGGAAGCCAGGCTTCCAGCTTGTGGCAGCTTGCATCTGGAAGAAATCCTGTTCCGTTTGGGATCGAAGGTGGCCGAGGCCTGGTGCCCGGCTAAGATAGTTGGGAAAAAATGGTGGCCTGTTTCCAGGGGTAAGTAAATTTAGCTGCCCAGGTGCCTGATTTCAGTTTGTAGGAGGCCTTTGGCCCTCCAAGGGAAGCCTGTCTTCCAGTTTGTGGCAGCTTGCATCTGGAAGAAATCCTGTTCCGTACGGGATTGTAGGTGGCCGAGGCCTGATGCCCAGCAGAGGGAGTTGGGCACAAAGTATGGCCTGTTTCCAGGGGTAAGTAAAGTCAGCTGCCCAGGTGCCTGATGTCAGTTTGTAGGAGGCCTTTGGCCCTCCAAGGGAAACTAGTCTTCCAGTTTGTAGCAGCTTGCATCGCGAAGAAATCCTGTATCATTCGGGATTGTAGGTGGCCGAGGCCAAGTGCCCGGCAGAGGGAGTTGGGCACAAATGATGGCCTGTTTCCAGGGGTAAGTAAAGTCGGCTGCCCAGGTGCCTGATGTCAGTTTGTAGCAGGCCTTTGGCCCTCCAAGGGAAGCTAGTCTTCCAGTTTGTGGCAGCTTGCATCTGGAAGAAATCCTGTTCCGTTCGGGATTGTAGGTGGCCGAGGCCAGGTGCCCGGCAGAGGGAGTGGGGCACAAATGATGGCCTGTTTCCAGGGGTAAGTAAAGTCAGCTGCCCAGGTGCCTGATCTCAGTTTGTAGGAGGCCTTTGGCCCTCCAAGGGAAGCCAAGCTTCCAGCTTGTGGCAGCTTGCATCTGGAAGAAATCCTGTTCCGTTTGGGATCGTAGGTGGCCGAGGCCTGGTGCCCGGCTAAGGGAGTTGGAAACAAATGATGGCCTATTTTCAGAGGTAAGTAAAGTCAGCTGCCCAGGTGCCTGATGTCAGTTTGTAGGAGGCCTTTGGCCCTCCAAGGGAAACTAGTCTTCCAGTTTGTGGCAGCTTGCATTGCGAAGAAATCCTGTTTCATTCGGGATTGTAGGTCGCCGAGGCCAGGTGCCCGGCTAAGGGAGTTGGGCACAAATGATGGCCTGTTTCCAGGGGTAAGTAAAGTCAGCTGCCGAGGTGCCTGATGTCAGTTTGTAGGCGGCCTTTGGCCCTCCAAGGGAAACTAGTCTTCCAGTTTGTGGCAGCTTGCATCTGGAAGAAATCCTGTTCCATTCGGGATTGTAGGTGGCTGAGTCCAGGTGCCCAGCAGAGGGAGTTGGGAACAAAGGATGGCCTGTTTCCAGGGGTAAGTAAAGTCAGCTGCCCAGGTGCCTGGTGTCAGTTTGTAGGAGGCCTTTGGCCCTCCAAGGGAAGCTAGTCTTCCAGTTTGTGGCTGCTTGCATATGGAAGAAATCCTGTTCTGTTTGGGAATGTAGGTGGCAGAGGCCTGCTGCCCGGCAGAGGGAGTTGGGCACAAAGGATGGCCTGTTTCCAGAGGTAAGTAAAGTTAGCTGCCCAGGTGCCTGATGTCAGTTTGTAGGAGGCCTTTGGCCCGCTAAGGGAAGCAAGTCTTCCAGTTTGTGGCAGCTTGCATCTGGAAGAAATCCTGTTCCGTTCGGGATTGTAGGTGGCAGTGGCCAGGTGCCCGGCAGAGGGAGTTGGGCACAAAGGATGGCCTTTTTCCAGGGGTAAGTAAAGTCAGCTGCTCAGGTGCCTGATGTCAGTTTTTAGGAGGCCTTTGGCCCTCCAAGAGCAGCCAGGCTTCCAGCTTGTGGCAGCTTGCATCTTGAAGAAATCCTGTTCCGTTTGGGATCGTAGGTGGCCAAGGCCTGGTGCCCGGCTAAGGGAGTTGGGCACAAATGATGGCCTGTTTCCAGGGGTAAGTAAAGTCAGCTGCCCAGGTGCCTGATGTCAGTTTGTAGGAGGCATTTGGCCCTCCATGGGAAGCCAGGTTTCCAGCCTGTGGCAGCTTACATCTGGAAGAAATCCTGTTCCGTTTGGGATTGTAGGTGGCCGAGGCCAGGTGCCCGGCAGAGGGAGTTGGGCACAAATGATGGCCTGTTTTATGGAGTAAGTAATGTCAGCTGCCCAGGTGCCTGTTGTCAGTTTGTAGGAGGCCTTTGGCCCTTCAAGGGAATCTAGTCTTCCAGTTTGTGGCAGCTTGCATCTGGAAGAAATCCTGCTCCATTCGGGATTGTAGGTGGCCGAGGCCAGGTGCTCGGCAGAGGGAGTTGGGCACAAATGATGGCCTGTTTCCAGGGGTAAGTAAAGTCAGCTGCCCAGGTGCCTGATGTCAGTTTGCAGGTGGCTATTGTTCCTCCATGGGATGCCAGGCGTCCAGCTTGTGGCAGCTTGCATCTTGAAGAAATCCTGTTCCGTTCGGGATTGTAGGTGTCCGAGGCCAGGTGCCCGGCAGAGGGAGTTGGGCACAAATGATGGCCTGTTTCCAGGGGTTAGTAAAGTCAGCTGCCCAGGTGTCTGATGTCAGTTTGTAGCAGGCCTTTGGCCCTCCATGGGAAGCCTGGCTTCCAGGTTGTGGCAGCTTGCATCTGCAAGAAATGCTGTTCCGTTCGGGACTGTAGGTGGCCAAGGCAAGGTGCCTGGAAGAGGGAGTTGGGAACAAAGGATGGCCTGTTTCCAGGGGTAAGTAAAGTTAGCTGCCCAGGTGCCTGGTGTCAGTTTGTAGGAGGCCTTTGGCCCTCCAAGGGAAGCTAGTCTTCCAGTTTGTGGCAGCTTGCATCTGGAAGAGATCCTGTTCCTTTCGGGATTGTAAGTGGCCGACGCCTGGTGCCCGGCAGAGGGAGTTGGGCACAAATGATGGCCTGTTTCCAGGGGTAAGTAAAGTCAGCTGCCCAGGTGCCTGATCTCAGTTTGTAGGAGGCCTTTGGCCCTCCAAGGGAAACTAGTCTTCCAGTTTGTGGCAGCTTGCATCTTGAAGAAATCCTGTTTGTTTGGGATCGTAGGTGGCCGAGGCCTGGTGCCCGGCTAAGGGAGTTGGGAACAAAGGATGGCCTGTTTCCAGGGGTAAGTAAAGTCAGCTGCCCAGGTGCCTGATGTCAATTTTTAGGAGGCTTTGGCCCTCCAAGAGCAGCCAGGCTTCCAGCTTGTGGCAGCTTGCATCTGGAAGAAATCCTGTTCAGTTCGGGATTGTAGGTGGCCGAGGCCAGGTGCCCGGCAGAGGGAGGTGGGCACAAAGGATGGCCTGTTTCCTGGGGTAAGTAAAGTTAGCTGCCCAGGTGCCTGATGTCAGTTTGTAGGAGGCTTTTGGGCCTCCAAGGGAAGCTTCTCTTCCAGTTTGTGGCAGCTTGCATCTGGAAGAAATGCTGTTCTGCTCTGGATTGTAGGTGGCCGAGGCCAGGTGCCCGGCAGAGGGAGTTGGGCACAAAGGATGGCCTGTTTCCAGGGGTAAGTAAAGTCAGCTGCCCAAGTGCCTGATGTCAGTTTGTAGGAGGCCTTTGGCCCTCCATGGGAAGCCAGGCTTCCTGCTTGTGGCAGCTTGCATCTGGCAGAAATCCTGTTCCGTTCGGGATTGTAGGTGGCCGAGGCCTGGTGCCCGGCAGAGGGAGTTGGGAACAAAGGATGGCCTGTTTCCAGGGGTAAGTAAAGTCAGCTGCCCAGGTGCCTGATATCAGTTTGCAGGTGGCTATTGTTCCTCCATGGGATGCCAGGTTTCCAACTTTTGGCTGCTTGCATCTGGAAGTAATCCTGTTCCGTTCGGGATTGTAGGTGGCCGAGGCCAGGTGCCCGGCAGAGGGAGTTGGGCACAAATGATGGCCTGTTTCCAGCGGTTAGTAAAGTCAGCTGCCCAGGTGTCTGATGTCAGTTTGTAGCAGGCCTTTGGCCCTCCATGGGAAGCCTGGAAACCAGCTTGTGGCAGCTTGCATCTGGAAGAAATCCTGTTCCGTTCGGGATTGTAGGTGTCCGAGGCCAGGTGCCCGGCAGAGGGAGTTGGGAACAAAGGATGGCCTGTTTCCAGGGGTAAGTAAAGACAGCTGCCCAGGTGCCTGGTGTCAGTTTTTAGGAGGCCTTTGGCCCTCCAAGGGAAACTAGTCTTCCAGTTTGTGGCAGATTGCATCCGGAAGAAATCCTGTTCTATTCGGGATTGTAGGTGGCAGACTCCAGGTGCCCAGCAGAGGGAGTTGGGCACAAATGATGGCCTGTTTCCAGGGGTAAGTAAAGTCAGCTGCCCAGGTGCCTGATGTCAGTTTGTAGGAGGCCTTTGGCCCTCCAAGGGAAGCCAGCCTTCCAGCTTGTGGCAGCTTGCATCTGGAAGAAATGCTGTTCCGTTTGGGATCGTAGGTGGCCGAGGCCTGGTGCCCGGCTAAGGGAGTTGGGCACAAAGTATGGCCTGTTTCCAGGGGTAAGTAAAGTCAGCTGCCCAGGTGCCTGATGTCAGTTTGTAGCAGGCCTTTGGCCCTCCAAGGGAAGCTAGTCTTCCAGTTTGTGGCAGCTTGCATCTGGAAGAAATCCTGTTCCGTTCGGGATTGTAGGTGTCCGAGGCCAGGTGCCCGGCAGAGGGAGTTGGGCACAAATGATGGCCTGTTTCCAGGGGTTAGTAAAGTCAGCTGCCCAGGTGTCTGATGTCAGTTTGTAGCAGGCCTTTGGCCCTCCATGGGAAGCCTGGCTTCCAGGTTGTGGCAGCTTGCATCTGGAAGAAATGCTGTTCCGTTCGGGACTGTAGGTGGCCAAGGCCAGGTGCCTGGAAGAGGGAGTTGGGCACAAATGATGGCCTGTTTCCAGGGGTAAGTAAAGTTAGCTGCCCAGGTGCCTGGTGTCAGTTTGTAGGAGGCCTTTGGCCCTCCAAGGGAAGCTAGTCTTCCAGTTTGTGGCAGCTTGCATCTGGAAGAGATCCTGTTCCTTTCGGGATTGTAAGTGGCCGACGCCTGGGGCCCGGCAGAGGGAGTTGGGCACAAATGATGGCCTGTTTCCAGGGGTAAGTAAAGTCAGCTGCCCAGGTGCCTGATGTCAGTTTGTAGGAGGCCTTTGGCCCTCCAAGGGAAACTAGTCTTCCAGTTTGTGGCAGCTTGCATCTGGAAGAAATCCTGTTCCATTCGGGATTGTAGGTGGCCGAGTCCAGGTGCCCAGCAGAGGGAGTTGGGCACAAATGATGGCCTGTTTCCAGGTGTAAGTAAAGTCAGCTGCCCAGGTGCCTGATGTCAGTTTGTAGGAGGCCTTTGGCCCTCCAAGAGCAGCCAGGCTTCCAGCTTGTGGTAGCTTGCATCTTGAAGAAATCCTGTTCCGTTTGGGATCGTAGGTGGCCGAGGCCTGGTGCCCGGCTAAGGGAGTTGGGCACAAAGGATGGCCTGTTTCCAGGGGTAAGTAAAGTCAGCTGCCCAGGTGCCTGATGTCAGTTTGTAGCAGGCCTTTGGCCCTCCATGGGAAGCCAGGCTTCCAGCTTGTGGCAGCTTGCACCTGGAAGAAATCCTGTTCCGTTCGGGACTGTAGGTTGCCGAGGCCAGGTTCCCAGCAGAGGGAGTTTGGCACAAAGGATGGCCTGTTTCCAGGGGTAAGTAAAGTCAGCTGCCCAGGTGCCTGATGTCAGTTTGTAGGAGGCCTTTGGCCCTCCATGGGAAGCCAGGCTTCCAGCTTGTGGCAGCTTGCATCTGAAAGAAATCCTGTTCCGTTTGGGACTGTAGGTGGCCGAAGCCTGGTGCCCGGCTGTGGGAGTTGGGCACAAATGATGGCCTGTTTCCAGGGGTAAGTAAAGTCAGCTGCCCAGGTGCCTGATGTCAGTTTGTAGGAGGCCTTTGGCCCTTCAAGGGAAACTAGTCTTCCAGTTTGTGGCAGCTTGCATCTGGAAGAAATGCTGTTCCGTTCGGGATTGTAGGTGGCCGAGGCCAGGTGTCCGGCAGAGGGAGTTGGGAACAAAGCATGGCTTGTTTCCAGGTATAAGTAAAGTTAGCTGCCCAGGTGCCTGGTGTCTGTTTGTAGGAGGCCTTTGGCCCTCCAAGGGAAGCTAGTCTTCCGGTTTGTGGCAGTTCGCATCTGGAAGAAATCCTGTTCCATTCGGTAGTGTAGGTGGCCGAGGCCAGGTGCCTGGCAGAAGGAGTTGGGAACAAATGATGGACTGTTTCCAGGGGTAAGTAAAGTCAGCTGCCCAGGTGCCTGATGTCAGTTTGTAGGAGGCCTTTGGCCCTCCATGGGAAGCCAGGCTTCCAGCTTGTGGCAGCTTGCATCTGGAAGAAATCCTGTTCCGTTCGGGATTGTAGGTGGCCGAGGCCAGGTTCCCGGCAGAGGAAATTGGGCACAAAGGATGGCCTGTTTCCAGGGGTAAGTAAAGTCAGCGGCCCAGGTGCCTGATGTCAGTTTCTAAGAGGCCTATGGCCCTCCATGGGAAGCCTGGCTTCCAGCTTGTGGCTACATGCATCTGGAAGAAATCCTGTTCCGTTTGGGATTGTAGGTGGCCGAGGCCTGGTGCCCGGCAGAGGGAGTTGGGCACAAAGACGGCCTGTTTCCAGGGCTAAGTAAAGTCAGCTGCCCAGGTGCCTGATGTCAGTTTGTAGGAGGCCTTTGGCCCTGCAAGGGAAGCTAGTCTTCCAGTTTGTGGCAGCTTGCATCTGGAAGAAATCCTGTTCCGTTTGGGATTGTAGGTGGCCGAGGCCACGTGCCCGGCAGAGGGAGTTGGGCACAAATGATGGCCTGTTTCCAGGGGTAAGTAAAGTTAGTTGCCCAGGTTCCTGATGTCAGTTTGTAGCAGGCCTTTGGCCCTCCAAGGGAAGCCTGGCTTCCAGCATGTGGCAGCTTGCATCTGGAAGAAATGCTGATCCGTTCGGGATTGTAGGTGGCCGAGGCCAGGTGCCCGGCAGAGGGAGTTGGGAACAAAGGATGGCCTGTTTCCAGGGGTAAGTAAAGTTAGCTGCCCAGGTGCCTGGTGTCAGTTTGTAGGAGGCCTTAGGCCCTCCAAGGGAAGCTAGTCTTCCAGTTTGTGGCAGCTTGCATCTTGAAGAAATGCTGTTCTGCTCGGGATTGTAGGTGGCCGAGGCCAGGTGCCCGGCAGAGGAAATTGGGCACAAATGATGGCCTGTTTCCAGGGGTAAGTAAAGTCAGCTGCCCAGGTGCCTGATGTCAGTTTGTAAGAGGCCTTTGGCCCTTCAAGGGAAGCCAGGCTTCCAGCTTGTGGCAGCTTGCATCGCGAAGAAATCCTGTTCCGTTTGGGATTGTAGGTGGCCGAGGCCTGGTGCCCGGCAGAGGGAGTTGGGCACAAAAGATGGCCTGTTTCCAGGGCTAAGTAAAGTTAGCTGCCCAGGTGCTTGGTGTCAGTTTGTAGGAGGCCTTTGGCCATGCAAGGGAAGCTAGTCTTCCAGTTTGTGGCTGCTTGCATCTGGAAGAAATCCTGTTCTATTTGGGAATGTAGGTGGCCGAGGCCTGCTGCACGGCAGAGGGAGTTGGGCACAAAGGATGGCCTGTTTCCAGAGGTAAGTAAAGTCAGCTGCCCAGGTGCCTGATGTCAGTGTGTAGGAGGACTTTGGCCCTCCAAGGGAAGTTAGTCTTCCAGTTTGTGGCAGCTTGCATCTGTAAGAAATGCTGTTCTGCTCGGGATTGTAGGTGGCCGAGGCCACGTGCCTGGCAGAGGGAGTTGGGCACAAATGATGGCCTGTTTCCAGGGGTAAGTAAAGTCAGCTGCCCAGGTGCCTGATGTCAGTTTCTAGGAGGCCTTTGGCCCTTTAAGGGAAGCCAGGCTTCCAGCTTGTGGCTGCTTGCATCTGGAAGAAATCCTGTTCCGTTTGGGATTGTCGGTGGCCGAAGCCTGGTGCCCGGCAGAGGGAGTTGGGCACAAATGATGATGATGACCTGTTTCCAGGGGTAAGTAAAGTCAGCTGCCCAGGTGCCTGATGTCAGTTTGTAGTAGGCATTTGGCTTTTCAAGGGAAACTAGTCTTCCAGTTTGTGGCAGCTTGCATCTGGAAGAAATCCTGTTCCGTTCGGGATTGTAGGTGGCCGAGGCCACGTGCCCGGCAGAGGGAGTTGGGCACAAAGGATGGCCTCTTTCCAGGGGTAAGTAAAGTCAGCTGCCCAGGTGCCTGATGTCAGTTTGTAGGAGGCCTTTGGCCCTCCAAGGGAAGCCAGGCTTCCAGCTTGTGGCAGCTTGCATCTGGAAGAAATCCTGTTCCGTTCGGGATTGTAGGTGGCCGGAGCCGGGTGCCCTGCTGAGGAAGTAGAGAACAAATGATGGCCTGTTTCCAGGGGTAAGTAAAGTCAGCTGCCCAGGTGCCTGATGTCAGTTTGCAGGTGGCTAATGTTCCTCCATGGGAAGCCAGGCTTCCAGCTTGTGACTGCTTGCATGTGGAAATAATCCTGTTCCGTTCGGGATTGTAGATGGCCGAGGCCTGGTGCCCGGCAGAGGGAGTTGGGCACAAAGGATGGCCTGTTTCCGCGGGTAAGTAAAGTCAGCTGCCCAGGTGCCTGATGTCAGTTTGTAGCAGGCCTTTGGCCCTCCAAGGGAAGCTAATCTTCCAGTTTGTGGCAGCTTGCATCTGGAAGAAATGCTGTTCCGTTCGGGATTGTAGGTGGCCGAGGCCAGGTGTCCGGCAGAGGGAGTTGGGAACAAAGCATGGCTTGTTTCCAGGTATAAGTAAAGTTAGCTGCCCAGGTGCCTGGTGTCTGTTTGTAGGAGGCCTTTGGCCCTCCAAGGGAAGCTAGTCTTCCGGTTTGTGGCAGTTCGCATCTGGAAGAAATCCTGTTCCATTCGGTAGTGTAGGTGGCCGAGGCCAGGTGCCTGGCAGAAGGAGTTGGGAACAAATGATGGACTGTTTCCAGGGGTAAGTAAAGTCAGCTGCCCAGGTGCCTGATGTCAGTTTGTAGGAGGCCTTTGGCCCTCCATGGGAAGCCAGGCTTCCAGCTTGTGGCAGCTTGCATCTGGAAGAAATCCTGTTCCGTTCGGGATTGTAGGTGGCCGAGGCCAGGTTCCCGGCAGAGGAAATTGGGCACAAAGGATGGCCTGTTTCCAGGGGTAAGTAAAGTCAGCGGCCCAGGTGCCTGATGTCAGTTTCTAAGAGGCCTATGGCCCTCCATGGGAAGCCTGGCTTCCAGCTTGTGGCTACATGCATCTGGAAGAAATCCTGTTCCGTTTGGGATTGTAGGTGGCCGAGGCCTGGTGCCCGGCAGAGGGAGTTGGGCACAAAGACGGCCTGTTTCCAGGGCTAAGTAAAGTCAGCTGCCCAGGTGCCTGATGTCAGTTTGTAGGAGGCCTTTGGCCCTGCAAGGGAAGCTAGTCTTCCAGTTTGTGGCAGCTTGCATCTGGAAGAAATCCTGTTCCGTTTGGGATTGTAGGTGGCCGAGGCCACGTGCCCGGCAGAGGGAGTTGGGCACAAATGATGGCCTGTTTCCAGGGGTAAGTAAAGTTAGTTGCCCAGGTTCCTGATGTCAGTTTGTAGCAGGCCTTTGGCCCTCCAAGGGAAGCCTGGCTTCCAGCATGTGGCAGCTTGCATCTGGAAGAAATGCTGATCCGTTCGGGATTGTAGGTGGCCGAGGCCAGGTGCCCGGCAGAGGGAGTTGGGAACAAAGGATGGCCTGTTTCCAGGGGTAAGTAAAGTTAGCTGCCCAGGTGCCTGGTGTCAGTTTGTAGGAGGCCTTAGGCCCTCCAAGGGAAGCTAGTCTTCCAGTTTGTGGCAGCTTGCATCTTGAAGAAATGCTGTTCTGCTCGGGATTGTAGGTGGCCGAGGCCAGGTGCCCGGCAGAGGAAATTGGGCACAAATGATGGCCTGTTTCCAGGGGTAAGTAAAGTCAGCTGCCCAGGTGCCTGATGTCAGTTTGTAAGAGGCCTTTGGCCCTTCAAGGGAAGCCAGGCTTCCAGCTTGTGGCAGCTTGCATCGCGAAGAAATCCTGTTCCGTTTGGGATTGTAGGTGGCCGAGGCCTGGTGCCCGGCAGAGGGAGTTGGGCACAAAAGATGGCCTGTTTCCAGGGCTAAGTAAAGTTAGCTGCCCAGGTGCTTGGTGTCAGTTTGTAGGAGGCCTTTGGCCATGCAAGGGAAGCTAGTCTTCCAGTTTGTGGCTGCTTGCATCTGGAAGAAATCCTGTTCTATTTGGGAATGTAGGTGGCCGAGGCCTGCTGCACGGCAGAGGGAGTTGGGCACAAAGGATGGCCTGTTTCCAGAGGTAAGTAAAGTCAGCTGCCCAGGTGCCTGATGTCAGTGTGTAGGAGGACTTTGGCCCTCCAAGGGAAGTTAGTCTTCCAGTTTGTGGCAGCTTGCATCTGTAAGAAATGCTGTTCTGCTCGGGATTGTAGGTGGCCGAGGCCACGTGCCTGGCAGAGGGAGTTGGGCACAAATGATGGCCTGTTTCCAGGGGTAAGTAAAGTCAGCTGCCCAGGTGCCTGATGTCAGTTTCTAGGAGGCCTTTGGCCCTTTAAGGGAAGCCAGGCTTCCAGCTTGTGGCTGCTTGCATCTGGAAGAAATCCTGTTCCGTTTGGGATTGTCGGTGGCCGAAGCCTGGTGCCCGGCAGAGGGAGTTGGGCACAAATGATGATGATGACCTGTTTCCAGGGGTAAGTAAAGTCAGCTGCCCAGGTGCCTGATGTCAGTTTGTAGTAGGCATTTGGCTTTTCAAGGGAAACTAGTCTTCCAGTTTGTGGCAGCTTGCATCTGGAAGAAATCCTGTTCCGTTCGGGATTGTAGGTGGCCGAGGCCACGTGCCCGGCAGAGGGAGTTGGGCACAAAGGATGGCCTCTTTCCAGGGGTAAGTAAAGTCAGCTGCCCAGGTGCCTGATGTCAGTTTGTAGGAGGCCTTTGGCCCTCCAAGGGAAGCCAGGCTTCCAGCTTGTGGCAGCTTGCATCTGGAAGAAATCCTGTTCCGTTCGGGATTGTAGGTGGCCGGAGCCGGGTGCCCTGCTGAGGAAGTAGAGAACAAATGATGGCCTGTTTCCAGGGGTAAGTAAAGTCAGCTGCCCAGGTGCCTGATGTCAGTTTGCAGGTGGCTAATGTTCCTCCATGGGAAGCCAGGCTTCCAGCTTGTGACTGCTTGCATGTGGAAATAATCCTGTTCCGTTCGGGATTGTAGATGGCCGAGGCCTGGTGCCCGGCAGAGGGAGTTGGGCACAAAGGATGGCCTGTTTCCGCGGGTAAGTAAAGTCAGCTGCCCAGGTGCCTGATGTCAGTTTGTAGCAGGCCTTTGGCCCTCCAAGGGAAGCTAATCTTCCAGTTTGTGGCAGCTTGCATCTGGAAGAAATCCTGTTCCGTTCGGGATTGTAGGTGGCCGAGGACAGGTGCCCGGCAGAGGGAGTTGGGCACAAATGATGGCCTGTTTCCAAAGGTTAGTAAAGTCAGCTGCCCAGGTGCCTTGAATCAGTTTGTAGCAGGCCTTTGGCCCTCCATGGGAAGCCAGGCTTCCAGCTTGTGGCAGCTTGCATCTTGAAGAAATCCTCTTCCGTTTGGGATTGTAGGTGGCCGTGGCCTGGTGCCCTGCTGCAGGAGTTGGGAACAAAGGATGGCCTGTTTCCTGGGGTAAGTAAAGTCAGCTGCCCAGGTGCCTGATGTCTGTTTGTAGCAGGACTTTGGCTCTCCAAGTGATGCTTGTCTTCCTGTTCAATGCAGCTTCCATCTGGAAAAAATCCTATTCCGTTCAAGATTGTAGGTTCCCGAAGCCGGGTGCCCGGCAGAGGGAGTTGGGCACAAAGGATGGCCTGTTTCCAGGGGTAAGTAAAGTCAGCTGCCCAGGTGCCTGATGTCAGTTTGTAGGAGGCCTTTGGCCCTCCAAGGGAAGCCAGTCTTCCAGTTTGTGGCAGCTTGCATCTTGAAGAAATCCTGTTCCGTTCGGGATTGTAGGTGGCCGAGGCCTGGTGCCCGGCAGAGGGAGTTGGGCACAAATGATGGCCTGTTTCCAGGGGTAAGTAAAGTCAGCTACCCAGGTGCCTGATGTCAGTTTGTAGGAGGCCTTTGGCCCTCCAAGAGCTGCCAGTCTTCCAGCTTGTGGTAGCTTGCATATTGAAGAAATCCTGTTCCGTTTGGGATCGTAGGTGGCCGAGGCCAGGTGCCCGGCAGAGGGAGTTGGGAACAAAGGATGGCCTGTTTCCAGGGGTAAGTAAAGTCAGCTGCCCAGGTGCCTGATGTCAGTTTGTAGGAGGCCTTTGGCCCTCCAAGGCAAGCAAGTCTTCCAGATTGTGGCAGCTTGCATCGCGAAGAAATCCTGTTCCGTTCGGGATAGTAGGTGTCCGAGGCCAGGTGCCCGGCAGAAAGAGTTGGGCACAAATGATGGCCTGTTTCCAGGGGTAAGTAAAGTCAGCTTCCCAGGTGCCTGATGTCAGTTTGTAGGAGGCCTTTGGCCCTCCAAGGGAAGCCAGGCTCCCAGCTTGTGGCAGCTTGCATCTGTAAGAAATCCTGTCCATTCGGGATTATAGGTGGCCGAGGCCTGGTGCCCGGCAGAGGGAGTTGGGCACAAATGATGGCCTGTTTCCAGGGCTAAGTAAAGTCAGCTGCCCAGGTGCCTGATGTCAGTTTGTAGTAGGCATTTGGCTTTTCAAGGGAAACTAGTCTTCCTTCTGTGGCAGCTTGCATCTGGAAGAAATCCTGTTCCATTCGGGATTGTAGGTGGCCGAGGCCAGGTGCCCGGCAGAGGGAGTTGGGCACAAATGATGGCCTGTTTCCAGGGGTAAGTAAAGTCAGCTGCCCAGGTGCCTGATGTCAGTTTGTAGCAGGCCTTTGGCCCTCCAAGGGAAGCTAGTCTTCCAGTTTGTGGCAGCTTGCATCTGGAAGAAATCCTGTTCCGTTCGGGATTGTAGGTGTCCGAGGCCAGGTGCCCGGCAGAGGGAGTTGGGCACAAATGATGGCCTGTTTCCAGGGGTTAGTAAAGTCAGCTGCCCAGGTGTCTGATGTCAGTTTGTAGCAGGCCTTTGGCCCTCCATGGGAAGCCTGGCTTCCAGGTTGTGGCAGCTTGCATCTGGAAGAAATGCTGTTCCGTTCGGGACTGTAGGTGGCCAAGGCCAGGTGCCTGGAAGAGGGAGTTGGGCACAAATGATGGCCTGTTTCCAGGGGTAAGTAAAGTTAGCTGCCCAGGTGCCTGGTGTCAGTTTGTAGGAGGCCTTTGGCCCTCCAAGGGAAGCTAGTCTTCCAGTTTGTGGCAGCTTGCATCTGGAAGAGATCCTGTTCCTTTCGGGATTGTAAGTGGCCGACGCCTGGGGCCCGGCAGAGGGAGTTGGGCACAAATGATGGCCTGTTTCCAGGGGTAAGTAAAGTCAGCTGCCCAGGTGCCTGATGTCAGTTTGTAGGAGGCCTTTGGCCCTCCAAGGGAAACTAGTCTTCCAGTTTGTGGCAGCTTGCATCTGGAAGAAATCCTGTTCCATTCGGGATTGTAGGTGGCCGAGTCCAGGTGCCCAGCAGAGGGAGTTGGGCACAAATGATGGCCTGTTTCCAGGTGTAAGTAAAGTCAGCTGCCCAGGTGCCTGATGTCAGTTTGTAGGAGGCCTTTGGCCCTCCAAGAGCAGCCAGGCTTCCAGCTTGTGGTAGCTTGCATCTTGAAGAAATCCTGTTCCGTTTGGGATCGTAGGTGGCCGAGGCCTGGTGCCCGGCTAAGGGAGTTGGGCACAAAGGATGGCCTGTTTCCAGGGGTAAGTAAAGTCAGCTGCCCAGGTGCCTGATGTCAGTTTGTAGCAGGCCTTTGGCCCTCCATGGGAAGCCAGGCTTCCAGCTTGTGGCAGCTTGCACCTGGAAGAAATCCTGTTCCGTTCGGGACTGTAGGTTGCCGAGGCCAGGTTCCCAGCAGAGGGAGTTTGGCACAAAGGATGGCCTGTTTCCAGGGGTAAGTAAAGTCAGCTGCCCAGGTGCCTGATGTCAGTTTGTAGGAGGCCTTTGGCCCTCCATGGGAAGCCAGGCTTCCAGCTTGTGGCAGCTTGCATCTGAAAGAAATCCTGTTCCGTTTGGGACTGTAGGTGGCCGAGGCCTGGTGCCCGGCTGTGGGAGTTGGGCACAAATGATGGCCTGTTTCCAGGGGTAAGTAAAGTCAGCTGCCCAGGTGCCTGATGTCAGTTTGTAGGAGGCCTTTGGCCCTTCAAGGGAAACTAGTCTTCCAGTTTGTGGCAGCTTGCATCTGGAAGAAATGCTGTTCCGTTCGGGATTGTAGGTGGCCGAGGCCAGGTGTCCGGCAGAGGGAGTTGGGAACAAAGCATGGCTTGTTTCCAGGTATAAGTAAAGTTAGCTGCCCAGGTGCCTGGTGTCTGTTTGTAGGAGGCCTTTGGCCCTCCAAGGGAAGCTAGTCTTCCGGTTTGTGGCAGTTCGCATCTGGAAGAAATCCTGTTCCATTCGGTAGTGTAGGTGGCCGAGGCCAGGTGCCTGGCAGAAGGAGTTGGGAACAAATGATGGACTGTTTCCAGGGGTAAGTAAAGTCAGCTGCCCAGGTGCCTGATGTCAGTTTGTAGGAGGCCTTTGGCCCTCCATGGGAAGCCAGGCTTCCAGCTTGTGGCAGCTTGCATCTGGAAGAAATCCTGTTCCGTTCGGGATTGTAGGTGGCCGAGGCCAGGTTCCCGGCAGAGGAAATTGGGCACAAAGGATGGCCTGTTTCCAGGGGTAAGTAAAGTCAGCGGCCCAGGTGCCTGATGTCAGTTTCTAAGAGGCCTATGGCCCTCCATGGGAAGCCTGGCTTCCAGCTTGTGGCTACATGCATCTGGAAGAAATCCTGTTCCGTTTGGGATTGTAGGTGGCCGAGGCCTGGTGCCCGGCAGAGGGAGTTGGGCACAAAGACGGCCTGTTTCCAGGGCTAAGTAAAGTCAGCTGCCCAGGTGCCTGATGTCAGTTTGTAGGAGGCCTTTGGCCCTGCAAGGGAAGCTAGTCTTCCAGTTTGTGGCAGCTTGCATCTGGAAGAAATCCTGTTCCGTTTGGGATTGTAGGTGGCCGAGGCCACGTGCCCGGCAGAGGGAGTTGGGCACAAATGATGGCCTGTTTCCAGGGGTAAGTAAAGTTAGTTGCCCAGGTTCCTGATGTCAGTTTGTAGCAGGCCTTTGGCCCTCCAAGGGAAGCCTGGCTTCCAGCATGTGGCAGCTTGCATCTGGAAGAAATGCTGATCCGTTCGGGATTGTAGGTGGCCGAGGCCAGGTGCCCGGCAGAGGGAGTTGGGAACAAAGGATGGCCTGTTTCCAGGGGTAAGTAAAGTTAGCTGCCCAGGTGCCTGGTGTCAGTTTGTAGGAGGCCTTAGGCCCTCCAAGGGAAGCTAGTCTTCCAGTTTGTGGCAGCTTGCATCTTGAAGAAATGCTGTTCTGCTCGGGATTGTAGGTGGCCGAGGCCAGGTGCCCGGCAGAGGAAATTGGGCACAAATGATGGCCTGTTTCCAGGGGTAAGTAAAGTCAGCTGCCCAGGTGCCTGATGTCAGTTTGTAAGAGGCCTTTGGCCCTTCAAGGGAAGCCAGGCTTCCAGCTTGTGGCAGCTTGCATCGCGAAGAAATCCTGTTCCGTTTGGGATTGTAGGTGGCCGAGGCCTGGTGCCCGGCAGAGGGAGTTGGGCACAAAAGATGGCCTGTTTCCAGGGCTAAGTAAAGTTAGCTGCCCAGGTGCTTGGTGTCAGTTTGTAGGAGGCCTTTGGCCATGCAAGGGAAGCTAGTCTTCCAGTTTGTGGCTGCTTGCATCTGGAAGAAATCCTGTTCTATTTGGGAATGTAGGTGGCCGAGGCCTGCTGCACGGCAGAGGGAGTTGGGCACAAAGGATGGCCTGTTTCCAGAGGTAAGTAAAGTCAGCTGCCCAGGTGCCTGATGTCAGTGTGTAGGAGGACTTTGGCCCTCCAAGGGAAGTTAGTCTTCCAGTTTGTGGCAGCTTGCATCTGTAAGAAATGCTGTTCTGCTCGGGATTGTAGGTGGCCGAGGCCACGTGCCTGGCAGAGGGAGTTGGGCACAAATGATGGCCTGTTTCCAGGGGTAAGTAAAGTCAGCTGCCCAGGTGCCTGATGTCAGTTTCTAGGAGGCCTTTGGCCCTTTAAGGGAAGCCAGGCTTCCAGCTTGTGGCTGCTTGCATCTGGAAGAAATCCTGTTCCGTTTGGGATTGTCGGTGGCCGAAGCCTGGTGCCCGGCAGAGGGAGTTGGGCACAAATGATGATGATGACCTGTTTCCAGGGGTAAGTAAAGTCAGCTGCCCAGGTGCCTGATGTCAGTTTGTAGTAGGCATTTGGCTTTTCAAGGGAAACTAGTCTTCCAGTTTGTGGCAGCTTGCATCTGGAAGAAATCCTGTTCCGTTCGGGATTGTAGGTGGCCGAGGCCACGTGCCCGGCAGAGGGAGTTGGGCACAAAGGATGGCCTCTTTCCAGGGGTAAGTAAAGTCAGCTGCCCAGGTGCCTGATGTCAGTTTGTAGGAGGCCTTTGGCCCTCCAAGGGAAGCCAGGCTTCCAGCTTGTGGCAGCTTGCATCTGGAAGAAATCCTGTTCCGTTCGGGATTGTAGGTGGCCGGAGCCGGGTGCCCTGCTGAGGAAGTAGAGAACAAATGATGGCCTGTTTCCAGGGGTAAGTAAAGTCAGCTGCCCAGGTGCCTGATGTCAGTTTGCAGGTGGCTAATGTTCCTCCATGGGAAGCCAGGCTTCCAGCTTGTGACTGCTTGCATGTGGAAATAATCCTGTTCCGTTCGGGATTGTAGATGGCCGAGGCCTGGTGCCCGGCAGAGGGAGTTGGGCACAAAGGATGGCCTGTTTCCGCGGGTAAGTAAAGTCAGCTGCCCAGGTGCCTGATGCCAGTTTGTAGCAGGCCTTTGGCCCTCCAAGGGAAGCTAATCTTCCAGTTTGTGGCAGCTTGCATCTGGAAGAAATCCTGTTCCGTTCGGGATTGTAGGTGGCCGAGGACAGGTGCCCGGCAGAGGGAGTTGGGCACAAATGATGGCCTGTTTCCAAAGGTTAGTAAAGTCAGCTGCCCAGGTGCCTTGAATCAGTTTGTAGCAGGCCTTTGGCCCTCCATGGGAAGCCAGGCTTCCAGCTTGTGGCAGCTTGCATCTTGAAGAAATCCTCTTCCGTTTGGGATTGTAGGTGGCCGTGGCCTGGTGCCCTGCTGCAGGAGTTGGGAACAAAGGATGGCCTGTTTCCTGGGGTAAGTAAAGTCAGCTGCCCAGGTGCCTGATGTCTGTTTGTAGCAGGACTTTGGCTCTCCAAGTGATGCTTGTCTTCCTGTTCAATGCAGCTTCCATCTGGAAAAAATCCTATTCCGTTCAAGATTGTAGGTTCCCGAAGCCGGGTGCCCGGCAGAGGGAGTTGGGCACAAAGGATGGCCTGTTTCCAGGGGTAAGTAAAGTCAGCTGCCCAGGTGCCTGATGTCAGTTTGTAGGAGGCCTTTGGCCCTCCAAGGGAAGCCAGTCTTCCAGTTTGTGGCAGCTTGCATCTTGAAGAAATCCTGTTCCGTTCGGGATTGTAGGTGGCCGAGGCCTGGTGCCCGGCAGAGGGAGTTGGGCACAAATGATGGCCTGTTTCCAGGGGTAAGTAAAGTCAGCTACCCAGGTGCCTGATGTCAGTTTGTAGGAGGCCTTTGGCCCTCCAAGAGCTGCCAGTCTTCCAGCTTGTGGTAGCTTGCATATTGAAGAAATCCTGTTCCGTTTGGGATCGTAGGTGGCCGAGGCCAGGTGCCCGGCAGAGGGAGTTGGGAACAAAGGATGGCCTGTTTCCAGGGGTAAGTAAAGTCAGCTGCCCAGGTGCCTGATGTCAGTTTGTAGGAGGCCTTTGGCCCTCCAAGGCAAGCAAGTCTTCCAGATTGTGGCAGCTTGCATCGCGAAGAAATCCTGTTCCGTTCGGGATAGTAGGTGTCCGAGGCCAGGTGCCCGGCAGAAAGAGTTGGGCACAAATGATGGCCTGTTTCCAGGGGTAAGTAAAGTCAGCTTCCCAGGTGCCTGATGTCAGTTTGTAGGAGGCCTTTGGCCCTCCAAGGGAAGCCAGGCTCCCAGCTTGTGGCAGCTTGCATCTGTAAGAAATCCTGTCCATTCGGGATTATAGGTGGCCGAGGCCTGGTGCCCGGCAGAGGGAGTTGGGCACAAATGATGGCCTGTTTCCAGGGCTAAGTAAAGTCAGCTGCCCAGGTGCCTGATCTCAGTTTGTAGGAGGCCTTTGGCCCTCCAAGGGAAACTAGTCTTCCTTCTGTGGCAGCTTGCATCTGGAAGAAATCCTGTTCCATTCGGGATTGTAGGTGGCCGAGGCCAGGTGCCCGGCAGAGGGAGTTGGGCACAAATGATGGCCTGTTTCCAGGGGTAAGTAAAGTCAGCTGCCCAGGTGCCTGATGTCAGTTTGTAGGAGGCCTTTGGCCCTCCAAGAGCAGCCAGGCTTCCAGCTTGTGGTAGCTTGCATCTTGAAGAAATCCTGTTCCGTTTGGGATCGTAGGTGGCCGAGGCCAGGTTCCCAGCAGAGGGAGTTTGGCACAAAGGATGGCCTGTTTCCAGGGGTAAGTAAAGTCAGCTGCCCAGGTGCCTGATGTCAGTTTGTAGGAGGCCTTTGGCCCTCCATGGGAAGCCAGGCTTCCAGCTTGTGGCAGCTTGCATCTGAAAGAAATCCTGTTCCGTTTCGGACTGTAGGTGGCCGAGGCCTGGTGCCCGGCTGTGGGAGTTGGGCACAAATGATGGCCTGTTTCCAGGGGTAAGTAAAGTCAGCTGCCCAGGTGCCTGATGTCAGTTTGTAGGAGGCCTTTGGCCCTTCAAGGGAAACTAGTCTTCCAGTTTGTGGCAGCTTGCATCTGGAAGAAATGCTGTTCCGTTCGGGATTGTAGGTGGCCGAGGCCAGGTGTCCGACAGAGGGAGTTGGGAACAAAGCATGGCTTGTTTCCAGGTATAAGTAAAGTTAGCTGCCCAGGTGCCTTGTGTCAGTTTGTAGGAGGCCTTTGGCCCTCCAAGGGAAGCTAGTCTTCCAGTTTGTGGCAGTTCGCATCTGGAAGAAATCCTGTTCCATTCGGTAGTGTAGGTGGCCGAGGCCAGGTGCCTGGCAGAAGGAGTTGGGCACAAATGATGGACTGTTTCCAGGGGTAAGTAAAGTCAGCTGCCCAGGTGCCTGATGTCAGTTTGTAGGAGGCCTTTGGCCCTCCAGGGGAAGCCAGGCTTCCAGCTTGTGGCAGCTTGCATCTGGAAGAAATCCTGTTCCGTTCGGGATTGTAGGTGGCCGAGGCCAGGTTCCCGGCAGAGGAAATTGGGCACAAAGGATGGCCTGTTTCCAGGGGTAAGTAAAGTCAGCGGCCCAGGTGCCTGATGTCAGTTTCTAAGAGGCCTATGGCCCTCCATGGGAAGCCTGGCTTCCAGCTTGTGGCTACATGCATCTGGAAGAAATCCTGTTCCGTTTGGGATTGTAGGTGGCCGAGGCCTGGTGCCCGGCAGAGGGAGTTGGGCACAAAGATGGCCTGTTTCCAGGGCTAAGTAAAGTCAGCTGCCCAGGTGCCTGATGTCAGTTTGTAGGAGGCCTTTGGCCCTGCAAGGGAAGCTAGTCTTCCAGTTTGTGGCAGCTTGCATCTGGAAGAAATCCTGTTCCGTTTGGGATTGTAGGTGGCCGAGGCCAGGTGCCCGGCAGAGGGAGTTGGGCACAAATGATGGCCTGTTTCCAGGGGTAAGTAAAGTTAGTTGCCCAGGTGCCTGATGTCAGTTTGTAGCAGGCCTTTGGCCCTCCATGGGAAGCCTGGCTTCCAGCTTGTGGCAGCTTGCATCTGGAAGAAATGCTGATCCGTTCGGGATTGTAGGTGGCCGAGGCCAGGTGCCCGGCAGAGGGAGTTGGGAACAAAGGATGGCCTGTTTCCAGGGGTAAGTAAAGTTAGCTGCCCAGGTGCCTGGTGTCAGTTTGTAGGAGGCCTTAGGCCCTCCAAGGGAAGCTAGTCTTCCAGCTTGTGGCAGCTTGCATCTTGAAGAAATGCTGTTCTGCTCGGGATTGTAGGTGGCCGAGGCCAGGTGCCCGGCAGAGGAAATTGGGCACAAAGGATGGCCTGTTTCCAGGGGTAAGTAAAGTCAGCTGCCCAGGTGCCTGATGTCAGTTTGTAAGAGGCCTTTGGCCCTTCAAGGGAAGCCAGGCTTCCAGCTTGTGGCAGCTTGCATCGCGAAGAAATCCTGTTCCGTTTGGGATTGTAGGTGGCCGGGGCCTGGTGCCCAACAGAGGGAGTTGGGCACAAAAGATGGCCTGTTTCCAGGGCTAAGTAAGGTCAGCTGCCCAGGTGCCTGATGTCAGTTTGTAGGAGGCCTTTGGCCCTGCAAGGGAAGCTAGTCTTCCAGTTTGTGGCAGCTTGCATCTGGAAGAAATCCTGTTCCGTTCGGGATTGTAGGTGGCCGAGGCCAGGTGCCCGGCAGAGGGAGTTGGGCACAAAGGATGGCCTGTTTCCAGGGGTAAGTAAAGTTAGCTGCCCAGGTGCCTGATGTCAGTTTGTAGGAGGCCTTTGGCCCTCCAAGGGAAGCTAGTCTTCCAGTTTGTGGCAGCTTGCTTCTTGAAGAAATGCTGTTCTGCTCATGATTGTAGGTGGCCGAGGCCAGGTGCCCGGCAGAGGGAGTTGGGCACAAATGATGGCCTCTTTCCAGGGGTAAGTAAAGTCAGCTGCCCAGGTGCCTGATGTCAGTTTGTAGCAGGCCTTTGGCCCTCCATGGGATGCCAGGCTTCCAGCTTGTGGCAGCTTGCATCTGGAAGAAATCCTGTTCCGTTCGGGATTGTAGGTGGCCGAGGCCAGGTGCCCAGCAGAGGGAGTTTGGCACAAATGATGGCCTGTTTCCAGGGGTAAGTAAAGTCAGCTGCCCAGGTGCCTGATGTCAGTTTGTAGGAGGCCTTTGGCCCTTCAAGGGAAACTAGTCTTCCAGTTTGTGGCAGCTTGCATCTGGAAGAAATCCTGTTCCATTCGGGATTGTAGGTGGCCGAGGCCAGGTGCCCGGCAGAGGGAGTTAGGCACAAATGATGGCCTGTTTCCAGGGGTAAGTAAAGTCAGCTGCCCAGGTGCCTGATGTCAGTTTGTAGGAGGCCTTAGACCCTCCAAGAGCAGCCAGGCTTCCAGCTTGTGGCAGCTTGCATCTGGAAGAAATCCTGTTCCGTTTGGGATCGTAGGTGGCCGTGGCCTGGTGTCCGGCTAAAGGAGTTGGGAACAAAGGATGGCCTGTTTCCAGTGGTAAGTAAAGTTAGCTGCCCAGGTGCTTGGTGTCAGTTTGTAGGAGGCCTTTGGCCATGCAAGGGAAGCTAGTCTTCCAGTTTGTGGCTGCTTGCATCTGGAAGAAATCCTGTTCTATTTGGGAATGTAGGTGGCCGAGGCCTGCTGCACGGCAGAGGGAGTTGGGCACAAAGGATGGCCTGTTTCCAGAGGTAAGTAAAGTCAGCTGCCCAGGTGCCTGATGTCAGTGTGTAGGAGGACTTTGGCCCTCCAAGGGAAGTTAGTCTTCCAGTTTGTGGTAGCTTGCATCTGTAAGAAATGCTGTTCTGCTCGGGATTGTAGGTGGCCGAGGCCACGTGCCTGGCAGAGGGAGTTGGGCACAAATGATGGCCTGTTTCCAGGGGTAAGTAAAGTCAGCTGCCCAGGTGCCTGATGTCAGTTTGTAGGAGGCCTTTGGCCCTCCATGGGAAGCCAGGCTTCCAGCTTGTGGCTGCTTGCATCTGGAAGAAATCCTGTTCCGTTTGGGATTGTCGGTGGCCGAAGCCTGGTGCCCGGCAGAGGGAGTTGGGCACAAATGATGATGATGACCTGTTTCCAGGGGTAAGTAAAGTCAGCTGCCCAGGTGCCTGATGTCAGTTTGTAGTAGGCATTTGGCTTTTCAAGGGAAACTAGTCTTCCAGTTTGTGGCAGCTTGCATCTGGAAGAAATCCTGTTCCGTTCGGGATTGTAGGTGGCCGAGGCCACGTGCCCGGCAGAGGGAGTTGGGCACAAAGGATGGCCTGTTTCCAGGGGTAAGTAAAGTCAGCTGCCCAGGTGCCTGATGTCAGTTTGTAGGAGGCCTTTGGCCCTCCAAGGGAAGCCAGGCTTCCAGCTTGTGGCAGCTTGCATCTGGAAGAAATCCTGTTCCGTTCGGGATTGTAGGTGGCCGGAGCCGGGTGCCCTGCTGAGGAAATAGAGAACAAATGATGGCCTGTTTCCAGGGGTAAGTAAAGTCAGCTGCCCAGGTGCCTGATGTCAGTTTGCAGGTGGCTAATGTTCCTCCATGGGAAGCCAGGCTTCCAGCTTGTGGCTGCTTGCATGTGGAAATAATCCTGTTCCGTTCGGGATTGTAGGTGGCCGAGGCCTGGTGCCCGGCAGAGGGAGTTGGGCACAAAGGATGGCCTGTTTCCGGGGGTAAGTAAAGTCAGCTGCCCAGGTGCCTGATGTCAGTTTGTAGCAGGCCTTTGGCCCTCCAAGGGAAGCTAATCTTCCAGTTTGTGGCAGCTTGCATCTGGAAGAAATCCTGTTCCGTTCGGGATTGTAGGTGGCCGAGGACAGGTGCCCGGCAGAGGGAGTTGGGCACAAATGATGGCCTGTTTCCAAAGGTTAGTAAAGTCAGCTGCCCAGGTGCCTGATGTCAGTTTGTAGCAGGCCTTTGGCCCTCCATGGGAAGCCAGGCTTCCAGCTTGTGGCAGCTTGCATCTTGAAGAAATCCTGTTCCGTTTGGGATTGTAGGTGGCCGAGGCCTGGTGCCCTGCTGCAGGAGTTGGGAACAAAGGATGGCCTGTTTCCTGGGGTAAGTAAAGTCAGCTGCCCAGGTGCCTGATGTCTGTTTGTAGCAGGACTTTGGCTCTCCAAGTGATGCTAGTCTTCCTGTTCAATGCAGCTTCCATCTGGAAAAAATCCTATTCCGTTCAAGATTGTAGGTTCCCGAAGCCGGGTGCCCGGCAGAGGGAGTTGGGCACAAAGGATGGCCTGTTTCCAGGGGTAAGTAAAGTCAGCTGCCCAGGTGCCTGATGTCAGTTTGTAGGAGGCCTTTGGCCCTCCAAGGGAAGCCAGTCTTCCAGTTTGTGGCAGCTTGCATCTTGAAGAAATCCTGTTCCGTTCGGGATTGTAGGTGGCCGAGGCCTGCTGCCCGGCAGAGGGAGTTGGGCACAAATGATGGCCTGTTTCCAGGGGTAAGTAAAGTCAGCTGCCCAGGTGCCTGATGTCAGTTTGTAGGAGGCCTTTGGCCCTTCAAGGGAAACTAGTCTTCCAGTTTGTGGCAGCTTGCATCTGGAAGAAATCCTGTTCCATTCGGGATTGTAGGTGGCTGAGGCCAGGTGCCCGGCAGAGGGAGTTGGGAACAAAGGATGGCCTGTTTCCAGGGGTAAGTAAAGTCAGCTGCCCAGGTGCCTGATGTCAGTTTGTAGGAGGCCTTTGGCCCTCCAAGGCAAGCAAGTCTTCCAGATTGTGGCAGCTTGCATCGCGAAGAAATCCTGTTCCGTTCGGGATAGTAGGTGTCCGAGGCCAGGTGCCCGGCAGAAAGAGTTGGGCACAAATGATGGCCTGTTTCCAGGGGTAAGTAAAGTCAGCTGCCCAGGTGCCTGATGTCAGTTTGTAGGAGGCCTTTGGCCCTCCAAGGGAAGCCAGTCTTCCAGTTTGTGGCAGCTTGCATCTGTAAGAAATCCTGTCCATTCGGGATTATAGGTGGCCGAGGCCTGGTGCCCGACAGAGGGAGTTGGGCACAAAGATGGCCTGTTTCCAGGGGTAAGTAAAGTCAGCTGCCCAGGTGCCTGATGTCAGTTTGTAGGAGGCCTGTGTCCCTGCAAGGGAAGCTAGTCTTCCAGTTTGTGGCAGCTTGCATCTGGAAGAAATCCTGTTCCGTTCGGGATTGTAGGTGGCCGAGGCCAGGTGCCCGGCAGAGGGAGTTGGGAACAAAGGATGGCCTGTTTCCAGGGGTAAGTAAAGTTAGCTGCCCAGGTGCCTAATGTCAGTTTGTAGGAGGCCTTTGGCCCTCCAAGGGAAGCTAGTCTTCCAGTTTGTGGCAGCTTGCATCTGGAAGAAATGCTGTTCTGCTCATGATTGTAGGTGGCCGAGGCCAGGTGCCCGGCAGAGGGAGTTGGGCACAAATGATGGCCTGTTTCCAGGGGTAAGTAAAGTCAGCTGCCCAGGTGCCTGATGTCAGTATGTAGGAGGCCTTTGGCCCTCCATGGGAAGGTAGTCTTCCAGTTTGTGGCACTTTGCATCTGGAAGAAATCCTTTTTCGTTCGGGATTGTAGGTGGCCGACGCCTGGTGCCCGGCAGAGGGAGTTGGGCACAAAGGATGGCCTGTTTCCAGGGGTAAGTAAAGTCAGCTGCCCAGGTGCCTGATGTCAGTTTGTAGGAGGCCTTTGGCCCTCCAAGGCAAACAAGTCTTCCAGTTTGTGGCAGCTTGCATCTGGAAGAAATCCTGTTCCATTCGGGATTTTAGGTGGCTGAGGCCAGGTGCCCGGCAGAGGGAGTTGGGCACAAATGATGGCCTGTTTCCAGGGGTAAGTAAAGTCAGCTGCCCAGGTGCCTGATGTCAGTTTGTAGCAGGCCTTTGGCCCTCCTTGGGAAGCCAGGCTTCCAGCTTGTGGCAGCTTGCATCTGGAAGAAATCCTGTTCCGTTCGGCATTGTAGGTGTCCGGAGCCGGGTGGCCTGCTGAGGGAGTTGGGCACAAAGGATGGCCTGTTTCCAGGGGTAAGTAAAGTCAGCTGCCCAGGTGCCTGATGTCAGTTTGTAGCAGGCCTTTGGCCCTCCATGGGATGCCAGGCTTCCAGCTTGTGGCTGCTTGCATCTGGAAGTAATCCTGTTCCGTTCGGGATTGTAGGTTGCCGAGGCCAGGTGCCCGGCAGAAAGAGTTGGGCACAAAGGATGGCCTGTTTCCAAGGGTAAGTAAAGTCAGCTGCCCAGGTGCCTGATGTCAGTTTGTAGGAGGCCTTTGGCCCTCCAAGAGAAGCCAGTCTTCCAGTTTGTGGCAGCTTGCATCTGGAAGAAATCCTGTTCCATTCGGGATTGTAGGTGGCCGAGGCCTGGTGCCTGGCCGAGGGAGTTGGGCACAAAGATGGCCTGTTTCCAGGGGTAAGTAAAGTCAGCTGCCAAGGTGCCTGATGTCAGTTTGTAGGAGGCCTTTGGCCCTCCAAGGGAAGCAAGTCTTCCAGTTTGTGGCAGCTTGCATCTTGAAGAAATGCTGTTCTGCTCGGGAATGTAGGTGGCCGAGGCCAGGTGCCTGGCAGAGGGAGTTGGGCACAAAGGATGGCCTGTTTCCAGGGGGAAGTAAAGTCAGCTGCCCAGGTGCCTGATGTCAGTTTGTAGGAGGCCTTTGGCCCTCCAAGGGAAGCTAGTCTTCCAGTTTGTGGCAGCTTGCATCTGGAAGAAATCCTGTTCCGTTCGGGATTGTAGGTGGCCGAGGCCACGTCCCTGGCAGAGGGAGTTGGGCACAAATGATGGCCTGTTTCCAGGGGTAAGTAAAGTCAGCTGCCCAGGTGCCTGATGCCAGTTTGTAGCAGGCCTTTGGCCCTCCATGGGAAGCCTGGCTTCCAGCTTGTGGCAGCTTGCATCTGGAAGAAATGCTGATCCGTTCGGGATTGTAGGTGGCCGAGGCCAGGTGCCCGGCAGAGGGAGTTGGGAACAAAGGATGGCCTGTTTCCAGGGGTAAGTAAAGTTAGCTGCCCAGGTGCCTGGTGTCAGTTTGTAGGAGGCCTTAGGCCCTCCAAGGGAAGCTAGTCTTCCAGTTTGTGGCAGCTTGCATCTTGAAGAAATGCTGTTCTGCTCAGGATTGTAGGTGGCCGAGGCCAGGTGCCCGGCAGAGGAAATTGGGCACAAAGGATGGCCTGTTTCCAGGGGTAAGTAAAGTCAGCTGCCCAGGTGCCTGATGTCAGTTTGTAGCAGGCCTTTGGCCCTCCATGGGAAGCCAGGCTTCCAGCTTGTGGCAGCTTGCATCTGGAAGAAATCCTGTTCCGTTCGGGATTGTAGGTGGCCGAGGCCAGGTGCCCAGCAGAGGGAGTTTGGCACAAATGATGGCCTGTTTCCAGGGGTAAGTAAAGTCAGCTGCCCAGGTGCCTGATGTCAGTTTGTAGGAGGCCTTTTGCCTTCCATGGGAAGCCAGGCTTCCAGCTTGTGGCAGCTTGCATCTGGAAGAAATCCTGTTCCGTTTGGGATTGTAGGTGGCCGAGGCCTGGTGCCCGGCAGAGGGAGTTGGGCACAAATGATGGCCTGTTTCCAGGGGTAAGTAAAGTCAGCTGCCCAGGTGCCTGATGTCAGTTTGTAGGAGGACTTTGGCCCTTCAAGGGAAACTAGTCTTCCAATTTGTGGCAGCTTGCATCTGGAAGAAATCCTGTTCCAATCTAGATTGTAGGTGGCCGAGGCCAGGTGCCCGGCAGAGGGAGTTGGGCACAAATGATGGCCTGTTTCCAGGGGTAAGTAAAGTCAGCTGCCCAGGTGCCTGATGTCAGTTTGTAGGAGGCCTTTGACCCTCCAAGAGCAGCCAGGCTTCCAGCTTGTGGCAGCTTGCATCTGGAAGAAATCCTGTTCCCTTTGGGATCGTAGGTGGCCGAGGCCTGGTGTCCGGCTAAAGGAGTTGGGAACAAAGGATGGCCTGTTTCCAGGGTTAAGTAAAGTTAGCTGCCCAGGTGCTTGGTGTCAGTTTGTAGCAGGCCTTTGGCCGTCCAAGGGAAGCTAGTCTTCCAGTTTGTGGCTGCTTGCATCTGGAAGAAATCCTGTTCAATTTGGGAATGTAGGTGGCCGAGGCCTGCTGCCCGGCAGAGGGAGTTGGGCACAAAGGATGGCCTGTTTCCAGAGGTAAGTAAAGTCAGCTGCCCAGGTGCCTGATGTCAGTTTGTAGGAGGACTTTGGCCCTCCAAGGGAAGCTAGTCTTCCAGTTTGTGGCAGCTTGCATCTGGAAGAAATCCTGTTCCGTTCGGGATTGTAGGTGGCCGAGGCCACGTGCCTGGCAGAGGGAGTTGGGCACAAATGATGGCCTGTTTCCAGGGGTAAGTAAAGTCAGCTGCCCAGGTGCCTGATGTCAGTTTGTAGGAGGCCTTTGGCCCTCCAAGGGAAGCCAGGCTTCCAGCTTGTGGCTGCTTGCATCTGGAAGAAATCCTGTTCCGTTTGGGATTGTCGGTGGCCGAGGCCTGGTGCCCGGCAGAGGGAGTTGGGCACAAATGATGATGATGACCTGTTTCCAGGGGTAAGTAAAGTCAGCTGCCCAGGTGCCTGATGTCAGTTTGTAGTAGGCATTTGGCTTTTCAAGGGAAACTAGTCTTCCAGTTTGTGGCAGCTTGCATCGCGAAGAAATCCTGTTCCGTTCGGGATTGTAGGTGGCCGAGGCCACGTGCCCGGCAGAGGGAGTTGGGCACAAAGGATGGCCTGTTTCCAGGGGTAAGTAAAGTTAGCTGCCCAGGTGCCTGATGTCAGTTTGTAGGAGGCCTTTGGCCCTCCAAGGGAAGCCAGGCTTCCAGCTTGTGGCAGCTTGCATCTGGAAGAAATCCTGTTCCGTTCGGGATTGTAGGTGGCCGGAGCCGGGTGCCCTGCTGAGGAAGTAGAGAACAAATGATGGCCTGTTTCCAGGGGTAAGTAAAGTCAGCTGCCCAGGTGCCTGATGTCAGTTTGTAGGAGGCCTTTGGCTTTTCAAAAGAAACTAGTCTTCCAGTTTGTGGCAGCTTGCATCGCGAAGAAATCCTGATCCGTTCGGGATTGTACGTGGCCGAGGCCAGGTGCCCGGCAGAGGGAGTTGGGCACAAAGGATGGCCTGTTTCCAGGGGTAAGTAAAGTCAGCTGCCCAGGTGCCTGATGTCAGTTTGTAGGAGGCCTTTGGCCCTCCAAGGGAAGCCAGGCTTCCAGCTTGTGGCAGCTTGCATCTGGAAGAAATCCTGTTCCGTTCGGGATTGTAGGTGGCCGGAGCCGGGTGCCCTGCTGAGGAAGTAGAGAACAAATGATGGCCTGTTTCCAGGGGTAAGTAAAGTCAGCTGCCCAGGTGCCTGATGTCAGTTTGCAGGTGGCTAATGTTCCTCCATGGGAAGCCAGGCTTCCAGCTTGTGGCTGCTTGCATCTGGAAATAATCCTGTTCCGTTCGGGATTGTAGGTGGCCGAGGCCTGGTGCCCGGCAGAGGGAGTTGGGCACAAAGGATGGCCTGTTTCCAAAGGTTAGTAAAGTCAGCTGCCCAGGTGCCTTGAATCAGTTTGTAGCAGGCCTTTGGCCCTCCATGGGAAGCCAGGCTTCCAGCTTGTGGCAGCTTGCATCTGGAAGAAATCCTGTTCCGTTTGGGATCGTAGGTGACCGAGGCCTGCTGCCCGGCTGTGGGAGTTGGGCACAAATGATGGCCTGTTTCCAGGGGTAAGTAAATCAGCTGCCCAGGTGCCTGATGTCTGTTTGTAGCAGGCCTTTGGCTCTCCAAGTGATGCAAGTCTTCCTGTTCAATGCAGCTTCCATCTGGAAAAAATCCTATTCCGTTCAAGATTGTAGGTTCTTGAAGCCGGGTGCCCGGCAGAGGAAGTTGGGCACAAAGGATGGCCTGTTTCCAGAGGTAAGTAAAGTCAGCTGCCCAGGTGCCTGATGTCAGTTTGTAGGAGGCCTTTGGCCCTCCAAGGGAAGCCAGTCTTCCAGTTTGTGGCAGCTTGCATCTTGAAGAAATCCTGTTCCGTTCGGGATTGTAGGTGGCCGAGGCCTGGTGCCCGGCAGAGGGAGTTGGGCACAAATGATGGCCTGTTTCCAGGGGTAAGTAAAGTCAGCCGCCCAGGTGCCTGATGTCAGTTTGTAGTAGGCATTTGGCTTTTCAAGGGAAACTAGTCTTCCAGTTTGTGGCAGCTTGCATCGCGAAGAAATCCTGTTCCGTTCGGGATTGTAGGTGGCCGAGGCCACGTGCCCGGCAGAGGGAGTTGGGCACAAAGGATGGCCTGTTTCCAGGGGTAAGTAAAGTTAGCTGCCCAGGTGCCTGATGTCAGTTTGTAGGAGGCCTTTGGCCCTCCAAGGGAAGCCAGGCTTCCAGCTTGTGGCAGCTTGCATCTGGAAGAAATCCTGTTCCGTTCGGGATTGTAGGTGGCCGGAGCCGGGTGCCCTGCTGAGGAAGTAGAGAACAAATGATGGCCTGTTTCCAGGGGTAAGTAAAGTCAGCTGCCCAGGTGCCTGATGTCAGTTTGCAGGTGGCTAATGTTCCTCCACGGGAAGCCAGGCTTCCAGCTTGTGGCTGCTTGCATCTGGAAATAATCCTGTTCCGTTCGGGATTGTAGGTGGCCGAGGCCTGGTGCCCGGCAGAGGGAGTTGGGCACAAAGGATGGCCTGCTTCCAGGGGTAAGTAAAGTCAGCTGCCCAGGTGCCTGATGTCAGTTTGTAGCAGGCCTTTGGCCCTCCAAGGGAAGCTAATCTTCCAGTTTGTGGCAGCTTGCATCTGGAAGAAATCCTGTTCCGTTCGGGATTGTAGGTGGCCGAGGACAGGTGCCCGGCAGAGGGAGTTGGGCACAAATGATGGCCTGTTTCCAAAGGTTAGTAAAGTCAGCTGCCCAGGTGCCTTGAATCAGTTTGTAGCAGGCCTTTGGCCCTCCATGGGAAGCCAGGCTTCCAGCTTGTGGCAGCTTGCATCTTTAAGAAATCCTGTTCCGTTTGGGATTGTAGGTGGCCGAGGCCTGGTGCCCTGCTGTAGGAGTTGGGAACAAAGGATGGCCTGTTTCCAGGGGTAAGTAAAGTCAGCTGCCCAGGTGCCTGATGTCAGTTTGTAGGAGGCCTTTGGCCCTCCAAGGGAAGCCAGGCTTCCAGCTTGTGGCTGCTTGCATCTGGAAGAAATCCTGTTCCGTTTGGGATTGTCGGTGGCCGAGGCCTGGTGCCCGGCAGAGGGAGTTGGGCACAAATGATGATGATGACCTGTTTCCAGAGGTAAGTAAAGTCAGCTGCCCAGGTGCCTGATGTCAGTTTGTAGGAGGCCTTTGGCTTTTCAAGGGAAACTAGTCTTCCAGTTTGTGGCAGCTTGCATCGCGAAGAAATCCTGATCCGTTCGGGATTGTACGTGGCCGAGGCCACGTGCCCGGCAGAGGGAGTTGGGCACAAAGGATGGCCTGTTTCCAGGGGTAAGTAAAGTCAGCTGCCCAGGTGCCTGATGTCAGTTTGTAGGAGGCCTTTGGCCCTCCAAGGGAAGCCAGGCTTCCAGCTTGTGGCAGCTTGCATCTGGAAGAAATCCTGTTCCGTTCGGGATTGTAGGTGGCCGGAGCCGGGTGCCCTGCTGAGGAAGTAGAGAACAAATGATGGCCTGTTTCCAGGGGTAAGTAAAGTCAGCTGCCCAGGTGCCTGATGTCAGTTTGCAGGTGGCTAATGTTCCTCCATGGGAAGCCAGGCTTCCAGCTTGTGGCTGCTTGCATCTGGAAATAATCCTGTTCCGTTCGGGATTGTAGGTGGCCGAGGCCTGGTGCCCGGCAGAGGGAGTTGGGCACAAAGGATGGCCTGTTTCCAAAGGTTAGTAAAGTCAGCTGCCCAGGTGCCTTGAATCAGTTTGTAGCAGGCCTTTGGCCCTCCATGGGAAGCCAGGCTTCCAGCTTGTGGCAGCTTGCATCTGGAAGAAATCCTGTTCCGTTTGGGATCGTAGGTGACCGAGGCCTGCTGCCCGGCTGTGGGAGTTGGGCACAAATGATGGCCTGTTTCCAGGGGTAAGTAA